>NC_056735.1:1679876889-1680006889 GCF_019279795.1 Protopterus annectens | reverse complement strand
TAATCACCTATAAACCAGGAACAGTCTATCAACCAGGAACATTCTATTTACATCACGAAAATAAAATTGCCAAAGATTCCAAAGACAACCACAAGGCATTCTAGAACTATGTCAAGAATATAAATGGCAATGCTCATATCTGCTCTGAGCTAAAACAGAATGGCATTAATTATACTGATCCCAAGGATATTGACAATATCCTGGCAGATCAATTCAGTGCCAACTTCACCCCCCTCTCACCCCCTAAATGGCCCATCTCAATACCGGAAGATTGCCAAATTCCGGTAGTAACGGCCACACAGGTAAAAAACGCACTCTCCAAAGCTAAGAATGCAGCATCCATGGGACCAGATGATATCCGGGCTGTGTACTACATGAACTACAATATGAACTGGCACCTCACCTAAGTGTCATGTTTAATCATAGCCGCACCTCAGGTTTCATGCCCACTGAATGGTGCAGCATTACAGTTATCCCACTCCACAAGGGGGATCCACCTTGGATCCCAGAAACTACCGTCCCATCAGTCTGACAAGCCTTATCTGCAAGGCCATGGAGCGTATTATCATAGAACTTATAAACAAAGACATTGGCAACCTTCAAACACTGGACCCCACCCAGTTTGGGTTCGTGAAGGGCCGATCTTGTCTCCTGAACCTGATTGACTTCTTCGAATCAGTCTCCAGAGCAATGGACAAGGGTAAGGTGGTCCACACAGCCTATCTAGACCTTGCCAAGGCCTTTGACACCATCCCCCACTTTGGAATCATAGATAAACTTACCAAGCTGGGCATTAATCCCTACATCACCCAATGGATTGCTAACTTGCTTACTGATAGAACCCACACTGTAAAAGTAGCTAACTCCAAATCCAGCTCCAGACAAGTGACAAGTGGAGTACCTCTGGGTTCAGTCCTGGGACCGCTCTTGTTTGGCATCTACTTCTCTGAAGTACAAGCCAACACTAAGGGATTCTGGCTAACAAAGTTCGCAGATGACTGCAAACTGGCAGCCATTATTTAATCCCCAAATGATGTGGATACTCTACAAAAAGGCCTTACAGAAACAGATGCTTTGTGCCAGAGCCATGGGCTTAAGCTCAATGCCAAGAAATGTATAGTTATCCCCCTTTGGGAAAAAAACATGAATTACCATATATGTGGCAGTACACTAAACACTGAAAGTGTGATAAGAGACTTAGGGACATGGGTGGACAGTGGTCTCACCTTCGATAACCACATCGCCACAACAGTCAGGAAATCCTTCTATGTGGCACACCTCATCACTAAGGGGTTTTCATCCAGAAAAAAGGAGGTCATTGTCCCACTGTACTCATCCCTCATTAGACCCATTATAGAATACAACACCCCCATTTGATATGTACCTCTCAAGACATCTGCAACAACTGGAAAGGCTGCAGAAATACCTCACTAAAAGAATCACAGGCCTAAAGCAGATGCCCTACGCTGACCGTCTTAAAAAACGCCAGCTATACTCTGTCGCATATCATCTACTCAGAGGCGATCTCTGCTTAACATACAAGGCCATGTCAAACCCAGAGCTGTTGGACATGCTACACTTAAAGAAATCCCAATCCCTCAGAGCCACATGCTCCAGGGATCTAAACCTTGTCATCACAATAAACAAAATGTGCTGGAGGGATAGGTTCCTGACCCAGAGACTCCCCAGACTCTGGAATAGATTGCCCATACATGTCAAGCAGAGTGCCTCTTTGGCCCTCTTCAAAAGGAACCTTGACAATTGGATGGGAGAAAGTAAATTCAACCCGGGGATCACATCAGTCGCCCTGCTAGACATGGATCCAGGGAAGTAAATAGTGTGGGAAGAAATAGCCAGGGAATTTTTATGGCTAGGCTTGGATAGGCCCTAGGGCTGATAGCCTAGTACCAACCTATGAACCTATGAACCTACTGTTCACTTGCCCTTAGAAGATTTTATAGGTTGTCTTATTTGTTTATTTAGGCTTAGGAGGGTACTTTTCCATTGCTGGGATCTCCCTTTATGATTCTTAGACAACAGCGTCTTACACTTGTTGTATAGTTTATTTATGCAAGATGTCCATCAGGGTGGCTTGCTTTTTCCTTGAGACTTTTACTTTGGTCCTATCCAGCACAGCTGAGTCTATACATTTGTATAAGTGTTGGTACAGGGCATCAGAGTATACTTTAGTATAGTTGCCAAGAAAATCTGTGGGGACTGGAGCTTGAAAATCATTTATGCCAACCCCTAGGAGGGTGTAGTTGGCTTTGGTGCAGTTTTTTAATCTGACTTCACCTCTGATGGGTTCTGAAGAAATTGCTACTTCAAAATTCACTGGTTTATGATCAGATTTTACTAATGAGGGTCCTGCACTTACAGTAATGCAATGGTCTCTCATGTTGGTGAGAACCAGGTTAAGTATATATGAGCTCTTTGTAGGATTTTGTACAATTTGTTCCAAGGCATTTGAGTTAACAAAGTAAGTACGTTGGAGCTCATATAGGTTTCCCAGTTGACTGTATGATAGTTAAAATCTCCCATGACAAGAGTGTTAAGTTGTATTTTGATTGACTCAAGTAAAGCCAAATAAGCCACATGAGCATCTTGGTTTCATAGAGGGGGACCTGTAACTGACTTGAAGGGGGGGGGGTCTTACTCACAGTAATCTGAACTTGGAGTAGCTCCATAGAGTTATCTTGTCTAACCAGTCTGGAAGAGTGTTTATTTTTAATGGAGATAGATACTCTACCACCTTTTGTTCTCACACTTTCATTTTGAGGTCTGAAGGTGTGGAAGGCATTGCAGCCTTGCAAGGTGGCCTTGAACCAGGGTTTCTGTGACTGCACAAATGTCTACATCATCCAAGGAAAGGAATGCTTCCAGAGAGTGCAGCTTTTGGTTTAAACTCCTAGAGTTCAGCAGCATAACCCTTTTTTGGTTTGTGCTGGATATTTGCACATCGGAAGTTTTGTTTTTGAGGCCTTGTCTAAAAAAGGCAGTATAGAGAATGCAGGAACATTAGCTAGCAGCCAAAAGCCCAGAGGTGCCAGGTGCAGACCATCTCTGGCAAAGCTGTGAGGTCTATCAACCATGTCATCTCAAGTTGACAGAAACTGGATCCCCATTGAATGAGACCAGAAACTAGGCCAGTTATTAAAGTCAGTCATTTTTTTTTATTGTGGCATTATTATAAGTGAGAGTAAAATGCTGGTCAAGGCTAGGGACATACCTGCCTGGATTACATATTCAGAGTGCTTAATCATGATTCTTTTCATATAGTCCAGTGAGGTACTTCTCAAGTCATTCACACCAGCATGAACTATAAGTGACTGTCTGATGAAGTTTTAGTCACTGAACCAAAATGAAAGTGCTTACATTATCTGTTCCAACATTAAAGGTTTGTTTGTGAAAGTCTTTTCTGTTGTTGCCTGCAGATTATTTTCTTTTTGGAAGTTTCTTTGTGGATTTACCAGTTTGTTCACTATATAATCTCCAATAACAAAAAAATTAGATTTGGGTGTGTTGTGCCTTAAGGGCCTAGTTGGTGAAACACTGGTGTTGTTATGTGTCTTGAGTGCTGTGGATGCTGTGACAGGTGTAGAAACCTTGTGCTTAGAAGGTGTCTGGTGTTTAGGTTAAGGCTTGGAGAGCACCTTTGCATATGATGGTCTATGTGTTGAGTTCAAGCTTTGTGTATGAGTTGTAGTATGTGTGCTTTGTGTAAGAGCTGTGGTGTGTGACCTGACAACCTCTTTGGTGTTATTGTTTGTTGCATGAGAGAGCAGGGGTTCCAGCTTCTTGGTGTAGATACATCTCTCACACTCTGACTAGAGTGATTTAGGGGTGTCTGTGTACATGAGGCAGTTGCTCCACTGCCACAGGAGACCGATATCAACCAGGTTGTCAGGAGAAACAAGGTTAGTCTGACTCTCCATAATGCTAGGTTTAGGCCTGTTACTGAGTAAAGTGTTTGTTGATCACAGAGTAGTTTTGGAAGATCAATGGAGCAGAGGCAGGTTGCCAAACTCAGTTGAGCTGTATTAACAACAGCAAACCCATGCAAATGTGGGACTTTTATAACAAACAAGAGTAGATAGTTTAAAACAAATTAACCGATTCTAAAGCTCAAAACTGAGCCCTTTCACAGTAACCATCAATTAGATCAGTACAAAATGTACCTTCCTCCCACGAAGGCACAGGGAGACCTCTCCAACAAAAAAAAATTAATGATTTAGCGCTCAGTCTGCACAACCAGAACTAGATTCAGCAGGACTAAATCTAGCCTATGCTACAGCAACTAGAAGTGCAACCAAGAATCAGAACACAGTAAAAACAGTAAAAAACAGTTGAAATTGCAGCAGATATAATTTAAATGCAGCAAATACAATTAAAACACAGTACAAATGCAGAAAACAGTTTAAATAAAACACTTAGTGTTGAGCTTAATCCAGAAAAAGACACAGAATAACAGGCACAATAAACATTCAACCAGCAATTCCCAGCTCAGAAGAGTGGAGACTACCCTCTTCTCCGACAAGAGTGCAGACCAACAAACCTTCTTAATGTAAAATGATTGACCTGAAGCCTAAGTGCTTAAACTAAAACTAAGATACTTTTATGATAACAGTTAAGATAATAGACACAATAAGCCTTAAACCAGCAATTCACAACTTAGAAGCATGCAAGACATGTCCTGCCACAACAGTGTACACTGCAACCTTACTTATGTATGATAACTAGTTTGAATCCCAAGTGCTTAAATCAAAGCTAAGAGGCTTAGAATAACAGTTACAATTGAAAAGGCTACTAACAAGCAGTAATAAATGCAACTGAGCACTTTTAAGAACAAGTAACAAAAAGCAAAATAAAGTAAAAAAAGTATGATGAAGCACAGATACAGTAGAAGTAGCTGAATAAAGTCATTTTTAGTAAGTGGGAAGGGAGGAAACAGAAGATAATTCAAATTTAAGAGGGTAAATGGTTGGGCCTTCCCAAATGATTAATAGTAGGGGCAGGCAAACTCAAAAGCCACCAGATTTAACAGTACAACAGCACTTGGGCAGATGGGTGGGTGGGAAAAATCAAATGCAGAGAGACATCAGCAATAGTCAGGCAGAAGCAGGTCAAATAGACACTTCAGTTAAACGTGAGGGTAATGCTACTCAATGCTAGAAGTCTAAACCTCAAAATGCACTCACTCGAGGCACTCCTTAAAATGGAGAACATTGACATCTGTGCAGTGACAGAGGCCTGGTTGAAAGCTCTAGAGAGCAACCCTGCATTACCAGGCTATAATTCATACCACACCTTTCAGCCACCAAACCCAGACCGAAACACTAAAGGTGGAGGCATGTCTATATTCATTAACGATATCCACACCTCCAAGCTAGTTGCTCAGCATAATGCATCCGAGATTATCCAAGTTCAACTAACTCTGGGCAAAACTGCAATCCAGATTGTAGCTTGCTACAGACCCCCCACCATGCCCCAGGATTCCCACTCCTCTTTTCTTGATACACTGGAAAATATTAAGGTACAATCCAACACTGTAATAATGGGTGGTTTCAATTACCCTACCATTAACTGGGAAAACTACTCATGTACCAACTCTTTTGCTCAACGTTTTCTAGAAATCATCAATTCCAATGCCTTGGATCAACTTATCCACACCCCAGCAGGGGCAGCAGTATTCTAGACCTGGTCATCACCAACATGGGTGACCGGTGTTCCACACCAGAGGTCAGCTCCTCATTGGTCATATCCGACCACAAGGTAATCACCCTAAACACTGACATCCCGCTCCCACCCCCATTAGGAAAACAACCATAAAAAATTTCTCCAAAGCCAACTTCACACTTCTTAAGACAGAAGTGACAAACTTCACGACACCCATGCAGATGGACAATAGAGGTACGACTGCTGAATCCTACACAAATGCAATTTATAAGCACTTACACGAGTGCATGGATGATGCTATCCCTAACAGATCCAAGATGCTATCCTCCAAAAAAAGGAAGCCAATCTGGTGGTCTTCTGCCATAAACAAACTCTACAACAGAAGAAAGAAACTGTTGCAAAAAAGAGTAAAATCCCTCGATTGGAGAAACTCCCTGGTCAGCCTCAGTAAGAAGCTAAGACCCCTCATAAAATCGTCCAAAGCTAGTTATGAAAACAAAATTGCCACTGATTCTAAAGACAACCACAAAGCATTCTATAGCTATGTCAAGAATCTCAATGGCAACACTCAGATCTGCTCTGAGTTACAGCACAATGACACTAAATATACAGAACCAACTGATATTGCCAACATCCTGGCAGATAGGTTAAGTGCTAACTTTACCCCCCTCTCACCCCCTAAAGGGCCCATCTTTATAATGGAAGAATGCAAAGTTTCTGTAATCACGGCTGCACAGGTAAAAACATCACTCTCCAAAGCCAAGAACACAGCATCCATGGGACCTGACAACATCTCAGGCTGCCTTCTACATGAACTACAGAATGAAGTGGCACCCACCTAAGTACCATGTTCAATCATAGCCTCACCTCAGGCTTTGTGCCCATTGAATGGCACAGCATGACAGTTATCCCACTCCACAAAGGGGGGGCCAAAACAGACCCCGGGAACTACCACCCCATTAGCCTGACGAGCCTCGTCTCCAAGGCCATGGAACGTATCATCATGGAACTCATAAACAAAGACATTGGAGATCTCCAAACTCTGGACCCCACACAGTTTGGGTTTGTAAAAGGCAGATCATGTCTCCTAAACCTGATAGACTTCTTTGAAGTAGTCACCAAAGCCATAGATGAGGGTAAGGTGGTTCACACATCCTATCTAGATCTCGCCAAGGCATTCAACACCATCCCCCACTCTGGAAATATAGATAAACTCACTAAACTGGGTATAAATCCCTATGTCACAATATGGGTTGCCAACTGGCTTACTGACAGAACCCACACTGTGAAAGTAGCAGACTCCAAATCAGACTTCAGACCAGTGACAAGTGGAGTACCACAGGGTTCAGACCTGGGTCCTCTCCTGTTTGGTATTTACTTCCCTGAAGTACAGGCTAACACAGAAGGTCTTTGGCTAACTAAATTCACAGATGACTGCAAACTAGGAGCCATAATCGAACTCCTAACAATATGGACATCCTACAAAAGGGCCTTACTGAGACATATGTCTGGTGTCAAAGACATGGTCTCAAGCTCAATGCCAAAAAGTGCATTGTCATCCCCTTTGGTAAAAACTCTGTACCCATGAACTACCACATAGGCGGTAGTCTACTTAACACCGAAAGTGTGATAAGAGACCTTGGGACACAGGTGGACAGTAGTCTCTCCTTTGATAATCAAATCTCCACAGTGGTCAGGAAATCCTTCTACGTGGCACACCTCATCACAACAGGTTTCTCATCCAGAAAAAAAGACGTTATTGTTCCCCTCTACCCATCACTCATTAGACCTATTATAGAGTACAACACCCCTTTTGGTATGTACCTCACAAGACATCTACAACAACTGGAAAGGCTGCAAAAATACCTCACAAAGAGGATAACTGGCCTCAAACAGATGCCTTATGCAGACTGTCTCAAAAAACTCCAGCTTTACTCCGTCGCATATCGCCTACTCAGAGGCGATCTCTGCCTAACATACAAAGCTATGTCAAACCCAGAGCTGTTGGACATGCTCCACTTAAAGAAATCCCAATCCCTCCGAGCTACACACTCTAGGGACCTAAACCTTGTCACCACAATAAACAGAACATGCTGGAGGGATAGATTCCTGTCCCAGAGACTTCCCATACTCTGGAACAGACTACCTATCTATGTCAAACAGAGTTCCTCATTAGCACTCTTCAAGAAAAATCTTGATGATTGGATGGGTAATAGAAAATTCACCCCAGGGATCACTTCTGTGGTTCTGCTTGACAGGGGCACAGGAAAATAATTTTCTTGGGTGGCGAAAGCCAGGGTACCTTTTTGGCTAGGCTTGTATAGGCCCTAGGGCCAATAGCCTAGTACCTACCTATGAACCTATGAACCTATAAGATACCTCCAACAATTTCTAGTTAAAGAGGAATGCTGTTTCTCAGCTCCTCCCACTAATTAACTTGATGTTATTCACTGCTTGCAAAGGAATTATTTTCTAACTTTTCTAATTGACCCTGGCCAAGATGTTTTAAAACCCCAACAGAACAAAAATACTTAAAATAAACCAAATGAAATATAAGCAAATAGAAATAGCCAAACCTTAAATGAAAAAAACTTTACTTCAAAAATGAAATGCAGAGAGAGATCAGCAATAGTCAGGCAGAAGCAGGTCAAATAGGCAGTCCAGCTAAATGATGATACCTCCAACAATTTCTAGTTAAAGAGCACAAATGTCCATTGAGGCAAGATGAGAAACAGAATGTGAGGGTGACAGTAAGTGTGGATGACAAACCGCCAGTGGGAAGTTGTTTAGAAACAACTATGGATCCAGATTATCACCAAAATATATCCTATCTTAGTAAATGGTAAACAGGTAACTGCTAAGAGGGACACAGCTTCTGATATCACCATTGTGAGGCCTGCAGTGGTTAGAGAAGAGCACTACTTGCTTGGGCAGTCCACTCCAGCCAGAGCACTGGGAGGGGCTTCGTTCCAAATAACTTTGACTAGGGGTCATCTTAACTGGAAGGCTGGAAGAGGAAGCAAGCAAGTAGGTGTGTTTGAGGATATTCCTGCAGATGTCCTAATAGGGAATGGCTTTGATGATGCAGTACCTTGTGTACATGCAGTGACACACAGTCAGGCTTGGAGAAAGGCTTGTAGGTCTGGTAGTCTGGGAGAGACACACAGAGATCTCATACCTGAACCTAGGACTAGCATGGTGACTGTTTCAGAGAAGGTGCTATCTGGTAGCAGTAAGTATGAATGTGAGCCACAGCTGCTGGTGGGTACTGATGTTCCCTTTGACATGGTAACTGCGAGGATGGTGGTGAGTGGTGATACCCAGAGTGACAGTGAGGCAAGGCTGTCAGAAGTGACTAGGCTTTCTACAGAAGGGGAGCTGGGGAAGGTCACGAAGATAGAGTTGAGACAAGCTCAACCTACGAATCCTACATTGCAAAGCTTGAGGGAGATGGTTAAGGAGGCACCTGAGGCTCAACAAAAAGCATAGTCTGTATACTGAAAAAAAAAGGTTTGTTGTGTAAAGTGTGGACATCTGGAGGTGGGCTAGAAGATGAAGTAATACTGCATTTAGTAGTGCCTAGAGCTTGCTGTCTGCCACTTTTAGGCATAGCACATGACATTCCTTTCTCAGGTCATATGGGCATAAGATACATACATACATACAAATGTTTCAAGCATGGGCATTAATGCCCTTCTAGCTTGTCAATATACCAAAACACTTGTTCCCATATAAATATCCAGGCTGTTCTTAAAAATATCTAAGATGTACCAAGAGATGTATTATAAAAAAATTCTATTGGCCTGTGATTGGGAGGGCTGTGGTAGAATATTGTAGGACTTATGAACAGTGCCAAAAAGTTAGTAAAGCATGGGATAAGGCTAAGGCTCTATTAATGCCTCTGCCTGTTATTGAAGAGCCGTTTCAGAGAGTCACCCTGGATATTGTGGGACCCTTGAGTACTCCAAGTTCTACAGGAAAGAAATCCATCTTGATGGTAGTAGACTATGCTACCAGATATCTTAAGGCGGTGGCTCTGTCATCTCTTGAAGCAGATAAGGTTGCAAATGCTTTGCTAGAAATCTTCAGTACAGTAGGTTTTCCTCAGGAAATACTGACTGACAGAAGTGCCAACTTCATGTCAGACCTGTTGACTTGCCTGTGGAAGCATTCTGGGGTGAAACATCTAAAGACCATCCCTTACCATCCCTAGACTAATGATCTTGTGGAGAGGTTAAACTCTACATTGAAGACTATGCTACGGGCATTTGCAGACCAGTTTAAAAGGGAGAGAGACAAGTATTTGCCTCATCTGTTATTTCTGTAAAGGGAAGTACCACAGGATTCCACAGTTTTTTCACCCTTTGAGTTGTTATATGGCCATAGGGTGAGGGGGTCTTTAGATTTAATTCAAGATGAGTGGGAAGGTGAGAGTGAATCTCACAAGGAGTCTGTTGTGGCTTATGTTCTCAACTTTTGGACAAGACTTAAGGAGCTCATGGGTTTAGCTCAAGAGAACCTAGCAGTGGCCAAACAACAAAAGAAGGTGTGGTATAACAGGAATGCTCAAGGCTGAGAGTATGCTGAGGGACAAAATGTGATTGTACTTGTTCCTGTTAGACATAACAAGTTATAAGCAACTTGGGATGGACCCTTTGAGGTGGTAAGGAAAATCAATGATGTGAACTATATGGTAAATTTGGTAGGTAGGAAAAAAGGGCACAAACTGTACCATGTGAATATGATAAAACCCAATCACGACAGGGAGGTCCTAGTTTTGAGCATTTATAGTGGATGGCAGGAAGAGTCTGAAAGGGATATGGTAACCAGTCTTTTGGGTGAGGCTAGGATTGACACCTCTGTGGAAGAGATTTGCATATCGCAGCAGTTAACTGCTAGTCAAGTCCGGGAGATAAAAATGGTATTGCAAGAATTTGGGGATATGTTCACAGGGAAACCTGGGTGTACTGACTTGGTGCAGCACCATGTGGACACAGAACCCCAAAAACCTATTAAGCAGGTTCCTTACAAAGTACCTGAGAGAGTGAAGCAGACTGAAAGAAGATATAAGGGAAATGCTAGAAATGTGGGTAATTCAAGAGTCTAACAGTCTTGGGTTTCCCCAGTAGTGCTAGTACGAAAGATGGATGGTAGTGTGAGACTCTGTGTAGAATTCCGGAAATTAACTAGTTGCACAGAGTCAGATTAATACTCCATGCTGAGGACAGATGAAGCACTAGAACAGCTGGGTGATGCTAGGTATCTGACCACTATTGGTTTGACTAAGTGATACTGGCAGGTACCATTGACTTCTGCTGCTAGAGAAAGGTCAGCTTTTATGACTCCTTACAGATTGTATGAACTTACCAGGATGCCTTTTGGAAAGAAAAATGACCCAGACACTTTCCAGAGGCTGATAGATGGTATCCTGGTAGGAGCAGGGGAATATGCTCTAGCATACTTGGATGACATCTCTATTTACAGCCATTCCTGGTAGGAACATCTCCAATATGTCAGTGAAGTCTTGGATAGATTAAGTAGAGCAGGATTAACCATTAAACCCAGTAAGTGTCAAATGGGTATAGCAGAGGTCACTTACCTAGGACACAGAGTGGATAGTCATAAAATTAGGCCAGAACCTGTCAAGGTGGAAGCTATTCAAGCATGGCCAGTTCATGTTACTAAGGAAACAAGTGAAAGGATTTCTAGGGACAGTGGAGTACTATAGGAAATTTGAGCTCAATTACAGTACCATAGCTGCGCCCCTTATTGACCTAACTAGGAAGAATAAACCAGACAAGGTAGTGTGGACCACAGATTGTGAACAGGCATTCCATAAACTTGAGGAGATTTTGGGATGACTTCCTGTGTCAGCCCAGATTACAATATATAATTTATTGTACAGGTGGATGCTTCAAATTATGGGGTAGGGGCTATACTTAGACAAGTTTCCGCAGAAGGAGATGCGCACCCAGTAGTATATCTGATCCATAGATTTCAACCTAGAGAAGAGTGTTATTCAGCCATGGAGAAAGAGTGTTTGGCCATAGTGTAGGCATTGCAAAATCTGCAGCCTTATCGTTATGGGAGAATATTCACTGTAGTCTCAGATCATAACCCTTTAATATGGCTTAATAGGTCAGTAAGCAAAATGCCAAGTTACTGAGCTGGAGTGCAGGTTTGCAAGCATATAATATGACCATACAACATTGCAGTATTAATAATGCCAATGCAGATGGACTGTCCAGGAGAGGACTGGGTTAATATTCCCAGGTAGACCCATTTTTCTCAAGCTTCAGTTTTCAAGGGTCACTTGAAAGTCATGCTTGAGTCATAAGGGGGGAGAGAAATGTGAAGAAAATGAAAACACTGTCTTCTGTGTAAACATGTCTGGCAGGAGATTTGTGTATATTCTCAGATTAACGTGTATTTTATGCCAGCATGTCTAATTGTGAAAATGTAAATAAGTTTTTAAAATGTCGAGTATTTTCATGTTTATACAAAACATTTAAAGAATCTCTCAGTGTTTTGATACATTTCTAATTGCACATGTTTGTCAGGGAGATTCTAAAGTACAAACTGTCTGTGAAAATCAGCTGTAGGTGATATCATTAAAATGTTTCTGGTTGCTATGTGATTAATTGAACAGCTGATTTATAGGAAAAAGAACTTTTTTAAACAGCTGACTGTTATTTTTTTTAAATAAGATAGTTGAGAGTGTTAACCTGGAATATAAAAGAGACTGCTGCAGTCAGTTACAGTGCTGAGCAGTTAGCAAAGAGTTGCAGTCAGTGGATACCCAAGAAAAAGGACTCACCAAAAACGATAAGCCTCCCTTTGCCTTGCTGTTATGTTTCAGATTAGATCAAGGGCAGTATTCTCTAGTTAGTTTAGGAAAGTTTAGTTATTTAGATAGAGTTTTTCTAAGATGAGGGACTTCTATCTTACAGTTTAATTTTATATTTCTGGTGATTGAATTCTGGTGTTTATTGAAAGTTATTGATTTACACTGGGCAGGATTCACAAAGCCTCCGTGTAAGAGTTATAACTCATACGCGGAGGCTGCAGTTAAACGGAGTGATGTCAGCATGCTTTGCATATTCATGAGAGCATGCTGAATCACACCTAAGGCTAACACGGTCCGTGTAAGACAGTAGGGGGCGTGTCCGTAGGCCGAGCCCTGTAAGCAGACACGCCCCCAGAAGAGGAAAAGTGCCCAAAGTAAACACCCATGACAGAGTCCACGGAAATGTGAATAAACAGAACACAACACATGCCCCCACAGACTATGAACAGAAAACATATAAAAAAACATGTTATATTAGTTATACTTAGACATTGCCAACATCCTAGCTGACAGGTTCAGTGCAAACTTCTCCCCCCTCTCCCCACCAAAAGGGCAAATATCTATCCCAGCAGAGTGCTGCCCCCTGACATCTCAGATGCTCAGGTAAGAGCCGCCCTCTCCAAAGCAAAAAACACAGCATCAATGGGACCAGATGGTGTCCCGGGCTGTGTCCTACATGAACTCAAAGAAGAGCTAAACCCAAACATAAAACTACTGTTCAGTCTCAGCCTTACTACAGGATATGTGCCCAAAGAGTGGCGTACAGCAACAGTGGTCCCTCTCCATAAAGGTGGTGCCTCAACGGATCCTGGAAACTATCGCCCCATAAGCCTGACTAGCTTGGTCTGCAAAGCTATGGAAAGGATCATCATGGACCTCATAAATAAAGATATTGGGGACCTACAAACACTGGATCCTACCCAGTTTGGCTTTGTTAAGGGCAGATCCTGCCTCTTAAACCTGGTTGATTTTTTTGAAACAGTCACCAAGGCCATTGACGAGGGGAAGGTGGTCCACACAGCCTACCTGGACCTCACAAAAGCCTTCGATACAATACCCCACTCAGGCATTATAGATAAGCTCACCAGCTTAAATATAAACCCCTATGTCACTAGATGGATTGCAAACTGGCTCAAGGACAGAACCCACATGGTTAGAATTGCTGGAGCCATGTCAGACTCCAAACCAGTTACAAGTGGTGTCCCACAAGGCTCAGTCCTGCGACCTCTCTTGTTCGGTATATATTTCTCAGAGGTACAGGCCAACATAGAAGGACTGTGGCTGACCAAGTTCGCAGATGACTGCAAACTGGGCGCCATAATCGACTCTCCAGCCGACACAAGCATCCTCCAAAAGGGCCTCATAGAAACAGACAACTGGTGCCAGAGCCATGGCCTCAAGCTAAATGCCAAAAAGTGTATAGTCATCCCCTTTGGCAAAAACAAAGTGCTCACAAATTACCACATAGGTGGAAATCCATTAAGTACAGAAGAAGTAATTAGGGACCTGGGGACCCAAGTTGATAGTAATCTCTCATTTGACAACCACGTGGCCAAAGTGGTTAGAAAAACATTTTATATAGCCCACCTAATCATGAAGGGATTCACATCTAGATCAGGGGAGGTCATCGTGCCTCTTTACTCATCCCTCATCAGGCCTATAATTGAGTACAATGCCCCTTTTGGGATGTACCTTACCAGACACCTGCAGCAACTGGAAAGACTCCAAAAGTACCTCACCAAGAGGATCAAAGGGCTCAAACAGATGCCATATGCTGCCGGTTAAAGAAACTCCAGCTCTACTCAGTGGCATACCGCCTGTTCAGAGGCGATCTGTGCCTGACGATAAAGCCATGTCCAACCCGAATTAATGGACATGCTGCCCCTCAGAAAACCCAAACCCCATCGAGGTAGGCGCTCGAGAGACTTGAACCTCAGCACTGAAATAAATAGGACATGCTGGAGGGACAGATTCATAACCCAGAGGCTCCCTTCACTCTGGAATAAAATCCCAGTCCAGGTTAGGCAGAGTCCCTCATTGACTCTCTTCAAGAGGAATCTTGATGAGTGGATGGAAGATCATAGGTTTACCCCGGGTATCACTTCTGTGTCACTGTTAGACAGAGGCACAGTATACTAACCTCAAAAAAGGGCATAGCAAAATAAATTTAAAATGGGTGGCGAAAGCCAAACACATTCTGGCTAGGCTTATAAATGCCCTAGGGCAGATAGCCTAGTATGAACCTATGAACCTATGAACCTATATATTTTTTTTAAATTGTAAAAATGTTTCACCGTGAGTGCGCTCATTTGCGCGCACGTGCCCGTAGCGCAGCTACAGTTAGCAGTCAGTGGGAAAGCATATAAGAACTAAATATGCAAAATAAGCCAGGAAGCAATAGCGTAGTGGTAGAGATGTTGGCTGAAGAGCAGGCATTCATGGTTCGTGCCCCCACAACACCAATTTTTATTTTTAGCAAAATAAGCACGAAACAAGTCCCTGACAAATATGTACACATAAAACCACATTTTATGTAAAATGTAATGAAATAGCCCATTTATATTGAAGAAATGTGAGGTAACAAAAGAATAAAAAATGCCAGATGTGCCCATAGCTGAGCTACAGTTTAACAGGGTGAGTGCATCTGCCCGTAGATGAGCAGTGGTTTAACTGGTGCAAAATGAGTGCCCGTAGCTGAGCAGTGGTTTAACATGCTAAATCTATGTGCCCCTAACTGAGCTGAGCGTAATATGCGTGCTGATAGCCAAATGAGGCTTAAACCAGCGTAGCCCGTTTGAGCGGAGCTGCGCACCACGCAAACAAGGTAACCGACGGGCAACGTTGAGCAAGCCGTATCAAAACTGCCTTTACACAGACACAGCATGTCTAGACAGTCATGAAAAATAAAAAGCAGTGGCCAGGTTCGAACCCAGGATACTATACACCATAGTCAAGGTACCAAACCACTAAGCCATGACAGCAGTACCTAGAAATGCAATAATAGCTAATATATAGGAATGAATACAAACTGAGCATGACAATGCAGGTTTACTGAAGTTGATACAATTCCAAAATGGCCAATCACAGATATGTGCGGGAAAAATGGACTATATAAGCCCCATAGGCGGGAATACACAGCATAAACGATTGTAGAACTGAACTGCAGGCAGAATGACAGGAGTAGGAGAGGGTAGTTGCTTTCAAGCACAGAGGTGGGGCGTTGAGCAGTCCAGCTACATGGTCTGGCTCCTAGTCCACAATCATGAGGCCCAACTCATGCAGGGCCAGGTCCTCTGGGGAGCATACAGGGCTGAGGTGTGGGACTGGTTGGCTCATGATGTCACCAGTGCCACAGGGATTCCAAGGACTGGTGAGCAGGTCCATCACCACCATGTGAACCTGAAGAGATGCAAGCAGGACCAACTGAACCTTTGGATCCAGGAGGCCTGGCAAACACCCAACGCCCCACTACTGAGTAAGTTACATTTAATTATGTATGTAAGAAATTAAACTAGCTGATATTATGGAGATGTGTATTCCAATATTACTTCATTTATATTACAGCTGCAGGTGTCCGTTCTGCGAACCGCAGAGCCTATGGCGATAGGCTGGTGCGGTTGCGCCACCAGGCAGGTCAGTAATCCACTACCAGTAACTGTAAAGAAATATAAAAGTATGACAGTCAGCAAAAGAGTGCAGTGTAGTCACTAAGGAATAAAATGTGCAAGTAACAGTGTGAAAGTGTCTGCAAGTATTGCTTGATTACAAAAGTGTGTTTCAGCCTGTAAGTTAAACCGAAAAATGAAACTGTCTGACATAAATTCTGAAATAAAAATGCCCCACCTGTAAGAAAATAGTACACAACCTGCAGCAGGCTGAAAAGTATAGCTGCAGAAGATGATGAAATCACATGTGTGAAATATATCCCTGTTGAAATACTGAAACATGACAGAAGTGAGACTGCTGGAAAGGATTGTAATAACTACAGGTAAAGCATGTCAATAAAGCCTAGAAGTAAGTACCATCCTGAATAGTAAAATGAAAGCAAGTGAGAGAGTGTGAGAAAGTGTCATGAATCCAGCAATACAGTAGTAATAACCCTTGAATAAAGTATACTGCAGACAAGACAGAATGAAATGCATGTGAGAATCAAAACCAAACAGCAAAATCTGTTCAAAGTGTTGCTGCATCTGGAATGTGTATCCCAAAATCTGGATATGTTGCTCTCAGTCTGCAATATGCAGATAGGATGATTGTCTGATATACCAAACATCCACACTTGTCTACAGCTATATAAAGCAAATGTAGCAGGATGATGTAGCTGAACAAAGCTAGATATGAATGTGTATGAAGAACAATAAAATGTATATTGATGTTGCAGTAACAATCCTATCACCAAGTTGAAATAGTTATCATATAGGAAACTGTAGTTAGAACAGTAGTGTGTATATATCTGTAGCTATTAGAAATGTACAGCATATGTATTGGTATTTGAAGGTGTTAATATTATTTTCTTCACCCCACCCTATAACCGCATATAACCCATTCCACATGAAAATAGTATGTGCAATCACAATTAACACCCCTGGACGTTTGTCCTGTTGGGTCATATATATTTGCATGTCCGTTGATGCATCTGCCCTGTTCATACATCCAAACCTGATTGCCTGTTGCCATCAATTAACCCTGCATGTTGTTGGACTGTGTATTGCTGTTCAAATTATGCATGTGTTATGCACGCTGTTCAATGGTGTGAATATCTGGGTGTTTGGTTAATGGGAATACTAATGCATGCTGTTACAACTAATTGTGAATGGTATTATATGTAATCATGAACAAAAACCAACGAACTGTATGAAAAATAGCCCAGTAGCACAAACACAAGAGCGAACAACTGTCAGTGAATTCCACTGTTTATTTGAACGAAAGAATGGTAAGCGCTTTCGGCTGTGTTACTCCAGCCTTCATCAGACAAATTTGAAATGCTGGTTGTGCTAATTTTATAATGCCACCAATACAACAATTATCCAATAAATCAATTCATTATTTTTATACTAATTAAATCAAGTACTAATATAATATATGTAAAAACACATGAATACTTCCTTTTTACATAAAATATATATAGAAAATATAAAAATGTATATATATATGTATATATATATATATATATATATATATTTGTGATATCAATATACAACATGAACTAATATAATAATTTAATTTAATTTATTTTTCTACCCTTATGTAATGTGAATATGAATGTGATAATGTCCAAAAATGAATAAATAGATAATATATATGCATTTAGGAACATATTGTGAATATTTGTTTTAAAAATACATATAATACAAGCATACATTTTAAACATTTTAAAATTCATTTTAATAAAAATATTGAATAAAAAATACCATCATGAGTATATAATGAATAATATATGATTTTGCTATGAACAACATTAAAAATGGGTATGCGATATAATTAAAATGTTGTTTGACCACATATGAAAAGATGTGCCTATGTTTACCTATTAAGAGCTCTTAAATTTAAAATACTGGTGATAGAAATGGAATCATTTATACCTGGGAATACTGTGGCATTTAAAAATACTTGCCACCAGTATTCCTTAGACTCTAATTTAATCTTCCAAGGACCTAATCTGGGTGAGGAAATAACTTGCTCCAATACTAGGAACTTAAAATTATGTGTTGAATATTGCATTATGTGTCTATATAGTGCATTGTTTTCTGAACACCTACTGATGTCATAAAGATGCTCGTAAATATGCTGCCTCAACTTCCGTTCAGTTTTACCTATGTAATAGGCTGAACATTGTGTACATAAAGCTGCGTACACTACCCCTGAGGTGTTACAGTTATATTTTCCTTTTACATGTACACTGACACTGTTTATGCATACTTGCTCGGTTTCCATAATGTGTGAGCAATACCTACACATATTGCATTTCCTCATAGAGCCTGTATTATTTCTCTGTGAATTTGAAGCAATATTACACCAATCCTTTAAATTACTGTCTCTTTTATATATAATAGTAGGATGTGGCCCCAATAGATTTACTAAAGGTACATCCCCTTTTATGAAAAACAGTTTTTTATAATTAGCTCCTTTATAAGCTCTGAATCCTGTGTGTAGGTAGTGATAAAGGATGTATTAGCCTTATTGAATTTTACCTTATTAGAATTGCCCATATTGCAATGCGTATCACCACCAGAAGTGTTGTTATTACCCATTGTTTCTGGCAACTGTTCAAGAGTGTGTTCCTCTATGGAATGTGAAGTTGTAAAATCAGCTTCTTCCAATAGTGGTCTATAAAAAACACTTTTCCTCTTGGTAACCACTTCATGCAATATAGTTTGAACAAATTGCTCTGGATATTCCCTATTTTTGAACATATTGACTATATAATGACATTCATTGATGAACTCGTCATATTCAGAAACCATGCGTGCTGCTCGCACTAACTGTCCCTTCAATACAGCCTTTTTTACATGCTGGGGGTGATGACTTTGAAAATGCAAAAATTTATTAGAATATGTTTTTTTACGATGTATATTGGCTTTTAATTTATTTTTCACCCAATCTTTTTGCAGGAGTACATCCAGATATGCTATACTATTACTGTCCAATTCATGTGTGAAAACCAAGAAATCAGTGGTGGAATTTATATATTTTATAAATTGTTCAACTAACTCTATAGGTCCTTTCCAGAGAAAAAATAAATCATCCAAAAATCGACTGTATAACCGTATGTGTTGCATGAATTCAGATGGAAACAAAAATCTATGCTCCCATACTGCCATAAATAATGACATTTGCATATAGAGTACCTACGGGGGAGCCCATTGCCACCCCCTTAATTTGCTTGAAATAATGTCCATCATGGTATATAAAATTATTCGATAAAACAAGTTCCAAAAGATCAACAAGTGCATTGAGTTCATCCTGAGGTGTACATAAAATTTCAAAAAAGAAATCAGTGAACCAACCAATGCCCAATTGTTGCGGTATACAAGTGAATAGATCCTTAACATCCACTGTAATGAATACCACTTCATCTATTTTATCAATAGATAGACTGTTGACCTTAGTAAGAAAATCCCATGAATCACGACAAATATATTGTAAACTTTTTATCTTTTCTTTTAGCTTCATATCTATGTATTTTGCTATATAATAAGTTTTAGAGCCAGTGCCATTCACTATAGGTCGCATAGGTGGATGCTGCACATTCTTATGTAGCTTAGGTACTCCAAACATTACAGGAATTTTGGGATTTTTTACTTGCATGTAATAGTATGCTTCATTTGTAATCTGCCCCTGCCATAACATATCCTCAAGTGTATAATCAATTCTAGAATATGAAATATTTATCTCATTAATAGAAGCTTCAGAATATGCTTCATCATACAAAATGTTCAATAATTTTTGATTGTAATCATGTACATTCATAATCACAAGTCCACCCCCTTTATCAGGTTGCATGATGCGCACATCACTAGTGGCTTTTAGTTCACTTAAAATGTCTTGTTGTGCCCTTGAAAAGTTGTTGGAATAATTACATTGTCGCTTCTTTTGCTGCAACAAGTGCCTGAAGTCAAGCTCACATATTTCTTCGAACAGTTTTATTCTAGGATGCAGTGGTGGATTTTTTATACTGGGAATATACATGGAACTGCTTTCCATCCCAGGCGCTTCCTGGTGTAAAACTGCTAAATTCAATTTTCTCGTGAACAACTTGAGCTCAGTTAATAAGTCAGTGATTTTAGCCCTTTTTGCTGGTACATAAGTTAGGCCTCTGCTGAAAATGTCAGCATGTTCAATAGTTAACAAAACTTGACTGTAATTATGAATGTGATAATCACCAGTGGTACTCGTGATAAGCTCATAAGCATTATCTTCGTACAATGAATTGTCGTCATACAAAAAATTGTTGTTGAAACTTACATCATTTAACTGTAGTTGTTCCGAGAGTCCATCCTCTGCCTCCTCCATACTTTCCCAATGTTGTTCCTCGAGTTGTACTCCTCCTTGTTTCGGAGCCGCTCCGAGCGACGAAGATCGTTGTTTTCTAAAGGGAATTGCTGCACATTATTTTCCTGTTGATTTTGTGCTTGCACGCCATTTCTGTTGTCAGGCGGAAAAACCTCTGTTTTATTATCACGTTCCTGTCCTCGCGATGGTTTTGGGTAGGCTCGACCTTTGGAATAGTCCATCTTGTCTCTTTCTAATTTTCGGGTCTTCCTTTCCACCACCACTGTACTGTATTTGTCAATTTGCGTGAAAATCTCATGATATTGATTTTCACATGCAGTAAATGCTGTTTGCTGTTTGATTTTGCCATCCAATTCTTCTATTTTTGTATTTAACTCATCCATCATTATTGAATTGTGCTTAATAAGTACCTGGAGAAAATCACACCCCTGTCAGTCGAACAGTTGTACTAAGTCCTTATGCAAGGCACTGTTTTCCTTCAGACCTGTAGGATATTTCCAATATCTGAGCCCTTTGGGGACTTGGTGCCATTTTATACATTCATTAAAGTAGACATTTTCATGAACCAGTTTCCGATACCTCCATATTAAATCATGAAATTCATCCAGCATAGTGGAAAAACTTTGAACATTGGTATTCCTAGCCATATTATTTTGCTGCACCTGATTTAACCACTGGTGCAGCTGAAAAGAGTCATTGTTAACACCGTCTCTTGTATTGCTGCCGGATTCATGATGGTGTATCTGACCCGGCGGTATACTGTACATACTACCAATACTATCAAGCCTATTATTACCATGGTCCGGCAATCTTACAGTACCATTATTGCCAGAAAGTTGCTGTATTAGCTGAGTTAAGCTTGTAACCGAGTGTTGCAAATTTTCAAATTCTGCCCTGGTAACCACAGTTGCCACATCTTGCGTGCTGCCAGAAGACATACTAAATCATGAACAAAAACACAAGAGCGAACAACTGTCCGTGAATTCCACTGTTTATTTGAACGAAAGAATGGTAAGCGCTTTCGGCTGTGCTACTCCAGCCTTCATCAGACAAATTTGAAATGCTGGTTGTGCTAATTTTATAATGCTACCAATACAACAATTATCCAATAAATCAATTCATTATTTTTATACTAATTAAATCAAGTACTAATATAATATATGTAAAAACACATGAATACTTCCTTTTTACATAAAATATATATAGAAAATATAAAAATGTATATATATATATATATATATATATATATATATTTGTGATATCAATATACAACATGAACTAATATAACAATTTAATTTAATTTATTTTTCTACCCTTACGTAATGTGAATATGAATGTGATAATGTCCAAAAATGAATAAATAGGTATTATATGTCACTAACCCAAACTGTCATGACATAATGCAAAACATAGGATGACAGGGAAGGCGGGTTCCAGCGGACCCACCTCTCCCACCTCAGCTGGCGAGTGCACCTGGCACTAGTGCCGTGTCTGGACCCTCCTCCGGTGGCCCTGTGCCACCTGCGGGTGGAAGCGCTGCAGGGGATGGGGCTCGCACCCCCTCTGCAAGTGTGGCCAGAGGAGAACCACCACTCACCCTCCATAGCGTCCGGACTGTGGTGGGTAGGGAGATTCGGGACTCTGTTCTCAAGCCCCTACGCCAGCTTGAGGCATGGG
This sequence comes from Protopterus annectens, assembly GCF_019279795.1. Lineage (NCBI taxonomy): Eukaryota > Metazoa > Chordata > Ceratodontiformes > Protopteridae > Protopterus > Protopterus annectens. Next base: position 1,679,984,676 of record NC_056735.1, on the reverse strand, counting down.
TGGCACAACTAACGGGCATGCCTGTTGCCCGGCCTACACAGCCCCCAGCACAGCCCCGTCCTGGGCAGTGAAGGAACAGTGGCAACTGCCCATGGGTGGGGATATCAGTTCCACTGTTGCCATCTGTGGACTCATGGGCTCTGGATATCCAAACCTCCGTCCCGGTCAATTGTGTAACCCCCCCACACATGTCATACAGCGCCCCTATATGCATCTTGTTTGTCTTGTCTGTTTACCTACCCAACCTACCTCCCCAGCTGTACCGACTTCCTTCACCTGACATACCACTCTCACCTGAAAAAAAAAAAAAAGGGCACTCTGTACCCACAAAAAATTACGCCCCATACATAGCTGCCCATTCCACACACATGTCTGCTGGACATGGAATCTATCAATTACAATTGGCTGTACAACAAGTATTATTGTTGTCCTGACACCTCTCTCAGGGGTGGAAGGTTTCAAATGTCACACCAAATTACATACATATGCACAGCTGTTGCTGATGAAGAAATGGGCAGCTATGGGCCTTACCTACATCCCTCCTGCAAATCCCAAGCTTGTTTCCCTACTGTCTTACCCTCTTTGTGACCCCTTTTTCACCACTTTCCTGTCTCCCCATTTTCTTTTCTTTCAAAGAAAATAGCGCAGGTGTGCGCCAGAGTAAGCACTGTTAAGCGGTTGTAAGCGGGTGTGCGCTTGTGTGTGCGGAGCTAACCGCCAGTGCGCATGCATGAGCTCCGCGCAAACCTGGTTACAATTGCTTAAAAGTGCCTTAGTCACTTTGATTGACAGGTCCTGTACTCAGTTCAAAAGCAAAATAAAATCCCACTGTCAGTCCCGAACCCAGGACCTTGGAAACACAAGTCTGTATGGCCTACCACTAAGCCATGACTCTTATACAAGAATATTGTGCTAAAATAAATATAACATGTAATAGTAGGGATGAATGTAAAGGGAATATAGGATGTGTAGTACCCAAAGCATGTCATTTAGAATTACTGTCAAAACTACTGGACTCCCATAATAGTAGTGTGTGAACAGAAACAGCCATGCTAGTTGGTAGCTTGTAGGTAATAATGTCAGTTAATGTACATATATAAATGTATGTATATGTACATATATATATATATATATATATATATATATATATATATATATATATATATATATATATAAATATATATCTATATATAGTTGTAGGTGTCATTGTGCATACACACTTACTACAGGGAACAGGAGAGAGGAATGTAGAAATGTGAATCTACAACACAGCCTGAATCATGAGAGAGAAACTAACCTTTACACTCAGAGAACAGTGTCCACAGCATACCAGCATGGTCCCCGCCCTTACAATCTGAAAGGGCAACGCCTATCTCACATACCCTTTTATAGCACTGTCCTGAAATCACAGTGAGAACTGCAATCAGTACACAACTGGCTGTATGCAATTAGCAAATGCTGGCTTACAATTGGTGCAGAGGCCAAGGTGCACTGATTATGGCCTATAAAATCCTCCATAATCCGGACAATACTCCTGCACTTCAAATATTATCACCCCCTATAACAATCCTAGACCACTTCGATCCTCTAACAAACTACTAATTCAGACTAGCAAAATTGATAACACAGCCGGTGATTCTCTCTTTGCAAACTCTGTAAGTAGATCCTGGAACTCACTTCCAGCTGATATTACCTTACTTTCCACCTTAGGTCAATTTAACACTAGACTCAAACAACATTTGTCACTTAACTGGCTATGTCAATGTATCAAGCCTGGCTAACTCGAATGTGTAAAATCTGTTAACCAGTTTACTGTGTAATTTAATTTAATCCTGACTTGTGCTCAGGACTAACTTTAACCTGTGGAACATGTTTAACTTGCTTACTTATGTAATCTCTGTAAATAATCTGTTTGTAATATGTAATGCTGGTATTATGTAATGCTGTATCTGCTTACCCTTGGAGCTTTTCTGCCCGGGCCTCCGCTGAAAATGGACATGCATCCAGTCGGACTATCCCGGTCAACAAATGTAAAATAAATAAATAAATAAATAAAAAATATTACAGTGACTACAATACAAGTCAGACATTGACACGCACTGACAGCATGCTGAACACACTGGGGCATATGTGGGGACTCAGAATAGCATCCTGCCTGAGCATCACACACCTCCGCAGCTGGCACACAGGCATATGTTCCGTCGGAACAGAGCACATGCCACACATGGCACACACATCCCGTGTGCCACACACTCACAGCCTGTAGGGCTACACAACACACCTGCTACAGACGTGGCAGGTACCTGTCTTGGGTGCTGCACTGGGGTCCCGCTCAACAGGCTGTATCTGGTGAAGGTCACAGTGATATGCCTCAGGGGCACTATGGTCCACCACAGAACACATGCATACAGGTCAGTCAGAGGCATGGACACATATGACTCACTCATTGACCATGCCAGTATGGCTGACCTGAGACATACCTCCCTGGACTACATGATAGGGAACATAGAATGGATCTCTCAGCATGTGGCACTGGCCAGTATGAGCCTGATCTTGGTTGCCAACATACCCTCACCAGGTTTGCTACCACTATATGTGGGAAGGGTGTTGTATGTCTACATTATGCTCAGTCTCCACTGTCATTCATAGGGTATCCGCTGGCTGTCAACGTGTGCTTACATGCTAGGGAAGCCACAATGATGTGCAAGGGTCATCTTGCACGTGACACCCATGGCCCGATGTATAATGGCAAAGCTCCTTGGTACACACATACTGCCTTATGCTGCAGGACATGGTTTACATAGCCACCTCTGTGGGTATCACACAGGTTAGGACACTAACAGTGCTGCTACACAACAACAGCAGTGTACACCGGAAGATGCATGCACCAGACACTGTCCTCAGCATGGTGAACTGCAATGTCTGTGCAGTACCAGATTCCTAATTCATGGCTCACAGGTGTTACCCATCACTGACAGGTTATGCCCCATACCATGCCTGTCGTCCCCTACACATGTAACACACATGGACAGGAGGGTGGTATCCCAAGGTACCACAGATACACACACCTCCAGGTTGTTGGCACAGCACAAAGCATCAGGGCCTAATCATGTGCAGCTAACAGTGTGTCGGACTGCCATCTGGTTCATAGCCTGGCACACACAACCCTCCCATACACAGGAAGACCACCTATCCTCCATAACAACACTGGCAATATGACAGTCTCAAGAACTGTGTTTATATGGCTGGACTGCATCCAGCCAAACATTGTGCGTGAGCATTACTGTAGCTACAACACACTAGTGGAAGGGTTCACAGCATGTGGTCACTGAATTGCAGTGGAATGACATGTTACCACTACCACAACAGGTGGGAACATGCAGCCCCTGTACATCGACTACATGTACATTATATGGCCCAGACCAGATGTGTATCCCCTGCTGTAGGTATTTTACCATATACACCCACACTGTATAGAGACATACCACGTGCGGACCCTGCACAGTAAGACACAGTCATATTGGTATACATTGCAAATACCATTTATCCACTCGAGGCATGTGTCAGACATGGTAACTACTGCAGGTCACAGGTATTTATGTGTATGTGTCACACACATACATCATGTGTGCAATGCCATTGCTGGTTTAGGCAATGGCATGCATTGTTATGTACAAAGACCCACACAAGGTCATACTGTGTGACACAGCCACACATGGCAGTTGTGGGTTACCAAAACATACCTATCTGTACTCTGACAATGGTAATAGACACAGTAGCAGAGCGCACTATTGGCATTACTAGCCAACTAGCCCTGTTTGGCTGTGCTGATAGTGTGGTGACATCCCCTGTGTTTACTGGGGGAATATGCAGCATCTGGTGTATTGTAGTATTTGCCAAAAGGATCTGTTCTCTCACACTTGCATTTACACACACCCTACTACCCCCACACACACGCACACTTGCCATTTGCAGGATTCATTCCTCTACCTAACTAAGTTAGTCACGACATGTGAGAGAGACGGGTTAGCAAAGCGCACTATTCGGATCACTAGATAGTTTCTCTTCTCTGGCTGTACTTATAGGGTGTTGACAACATCAGTATTTTGAAAGGGTAATGTGCATCAGGCAGTGTGATCTCCTGATTGCCAAAACTAACATGTTTTTCATACGGAAATGCACACACATAAACACCCCACATCCAAACACACACACATGCCATTTACAGGTTTCAAACTCCTACCTAACTACATTACGACACTCGGGAGAGATGCATTAGCAGAGCACGCTATTCGCATTACTGGGAGGCTTCCCTTCTCCTGCTGTACTTATAGGGTGCTGACATCATCTGTGTTTAGAAAGGGGAATGTGCATCCTGTAGTGTGTTCTCCCAGTTGCCAAAAGGGACATTTCCCTCACACAAAATTGCACACACACTAACTCCCCTCATCCAAACACACACACTTGCCATTTGCAGGATTCAAACCACTACCTAACTATGTTATGACACTCAAGACGGACGCATTAGCGGAGCGCGCTATTCGCATTACTGGGTGGTTTCTTTTCTCCTGCTGTACTTATAGGGTGCTGACATCATCAGTGTTTAGAAAGGTGAATGTGCATCCTGTAGTGTATTCTCCTAGTTGGCAAAAGGGATACTTCTTTCAAACAGTCTTGAACACACACTAACCCCCTCCACACACACTGAGCATGTACAGGATTCAAACCCCTACCTAACTATGTTATGACACTCGAAACGGACGCATTAGCAGAGCACGCTATTCGCATTACTGGGAGGTTTCCCTTCTCCTGCTGTACTTATAGGGTGCTGACATCATCAGTGTTTAGAAAGGGGAATGTGCATCCTGTAGTGTATTCTCCTAGTTGGCAAAAGGGATACTTCTTTCAAACAGTCTTGAACACACACTAACCCCCTCAACCCACACTGAGCATGTACAGGATTCAAACCCCTACCTAACTATGTTATGACACTCGAGACGGACGCATTAGCGGAGCGCGCTATTCGCATTACTGGGAGGTTTCCCTACTCCTGCTATACTTATAGGGTGCTGACATCATCAGTGTTTAGAAAGGGGAATGTGCATTCTGTAGTGTGTTTTCCCAGTTGCCAAAAAGGACAGCCTTTGCCAGTATCCATGGGGCATGGCATGATAGGTGCATGCCACCCCTAGCAGGTGGTGCATCATGTCAAGCTCCGCATGTCTTCCCAGCCTGAAACACATTGGCTCCCCTTTGACTAACTGCATTACTTCAGCCAGTTATTGCACTTGATCATCCCATCGTCATTTTGTGGCTTCATGCTTGGTGAGGGTGGATGTTAGTCAGGGTGCTCAGGTGTGCATATAGTACATGGTGTTACATTACTTAACACATAGCATTCATGCCTCAGGTGGTGCTGCAGGGCTGCCTCTGTCGGATGCGCATATTACACTTCCCTGTACATGTTTGTGAGCAGGTCATGTCATTTTAGGCATCCATGTTATTATTTGAGTGAGTCAGAGGGGGTATCATTCCCAGGGTTCCTACTGAGCCAGTGTATGTGCTATGTGTTGCCTCTTTGCCTAGGCCAGGGCATACTGGGCACACCTCCTTCTGCCTACTGGGCAGGCTCAGGTTGTTCCTCCTCCGAGTCACGCTCTGCCTGTGATGGCCTTGGCAATGGTGGGGGGCTGTTTGGCCCGGCCCTATGCTGGTCCTGCTGCAGCTGTTTTTGCAAGATCATATTATGTAGCATAGCACATACCATGACAATTTGGGTACATGTTGTTGGTGTGTACTGCAAGGCTCCACCAGATGTGTCCAGACACCAGAACCGTGACTTGAGCAGCCCAAACACACGCTCTATTACATTACATGTTTGTGCGTGTGCCTCATTATGGCATTCCTGTTCAGGTGTGTGTGCATTTCTGATGGGTGTCATCAGCCACGGCTCCAGTGCATAACCTGCATCCCCCACTAGGTGTCCGTGTGGGATGTCCCCATTGGCAAATGTCTGATACAGCTGCGTCAAATGCCAGATGTGGGAATCGTGGTAACTCCCAGGGCAGCCAGCACACACATTCATTATTATGCCCTGGGCATCACACATGACCTGGCAGTTGATGGAGGGGAAGCCCTTGTGGTTAATGTAGGCCCTACCCCGCTCACCGGCTGGTGCTTTGATGCATATGTGCGTGCAGTCTGTTGCACCCACTACCTCAGGGTATTCTGCTATTTGCTGGAAGAGATGCATATTGCTGGCCAATACCTCACGGGCATTGGGGAAATATACATGATCACCGACATGTGCTGACATGGCATCCAGGAACTGGTGCAGTACCCTGGAGGCTAATGCCTGTGATATCCCCATCATATCGCCAGTTGGTCTCTGGAAGGTACCTGCTGCTAGTATTCGTAGGCCAACACATACCTTGGTTTTCCACTGGGATGGGTTCCCCTCTGTTGGTTCTGTGTGTGAGGCGTGGCCTGCACAGCTCAACAATTTGCTGCAGGAGCTCTCTGTCCACTCTATAGCGCTCTACTATCTCCAGCTCATGTAACCCGTGGTAGGTGACCCTGGGCCTGTACACTCTTCTCTGTCTCCTCACTGTGGGTTGTCTGGCACCATCTGCATTGTCACCACCCTCAGCAAGTCGCCTATGTCTCATTATGACAGCTATGGCAGCCCCTAACATTTCTGCTCTGAGTTCATCTTTTTCAGTTTTCACTTCTATTAGCTTACTCCTGTCTTGCAGTGTCTCTTAAGGGAAACATCCTGCACTACTGTTTGCAGAGTTTTAAGTGCTGGGCTGGGCTACTATTCAGCCTGTGTAATTGCCTGCTTCTAATTGTTTTCACCTGCTAGCTTCAGCAGTTATCCCTGCTAGCTTCCTATTAATTCTGTTGCTTCCTTTTTCCTCTCTGTTTCCTCAGGGGGGAGCAACGTGCATACTATCAGAAACACGCTCACAGTGGCTTACATGCGCGCACACGTGCTTACACGGTTCAGAATCTACTTATTCGGGTTAAAACGCGTGTACACCCGCGCAAACACTGTTACACGTCTGCCAACAGCCTGCAACATACTCAGCCTGCCCTACACGCGCGCACACCCGTGCAAACAGTGTTAAACATCTCCCAACACACTCCCACATGCTCAGTCTGCCTTACACGCGCGCACACTGCCCTACTCGCGCTTCATGGCGTGCACACGTGCGCATGCACACCCAGCAAGAAACTTTGGTGTAAGTAACAGTGTACACCTTCCATTTCTTGACTTTCCATGACTTATCTAGTGGCACACCTCTTTCTATGATCTGTGCCTGTCATCTGTCATGTTACACTGACCTCCAATGAACTGCATTTCTTTCTACCATTCCCCCCTGTGATGTCACCTATCTCCTACTCTATTCCTCCCCCTTATGTATCTCTTACACTACTCAGACTGTGCTCATTTGCTATGTGACTGTGAGATTCAGTATCCGAACCCTCATTTACATGAGATTGCCTACTAATGCTTAGTTACATGTCTTAGACTCAGCTTCCCCCCTTAGCAACCACTACACGGTGGCCATGTTGTTTTTGGTCTGCTGGTCCCTGCATTGTCATTCCATGTATTGCATGAAACCCACATTTGTGGGTTTATAACCTTCATTTTCATGTTTTATACAGCGCAGCCCGTTTGCGCGGGGCTGCGCTGGGTTTAAACATCGGCGATCGCCGAAAAAAAAAATTATATTTTTATTATTTTGGCATCGGGTTATATTGCCAATGGCCACATATTTGCCCATTGGCATGCTGCCTGAGTCATATGCACCCTTTTTTTGGAGCTGACATGGCTCCGTTGTGGAATTTGCAGAAACGTACTCAGTTGTCAACTGAGTACATTTCTGCAGCTAAAATGTCTCTTACACAGACTGGTTTCTGCTTCGTGGATCGCTAATATACCTCATTTGCATACCTTTTGATGCAAGTGAGGTATTTAGCATGTCCACGCCCAGTCCGTGTAAGAGACGTTTTAGCTGGTCTCTTACACGGAGTTTAGGGCTGTTCCTGGATCGCGAGGCTTGCATGCAGTGTTGCACGTCTCTTACACTCCGTGCAAGCCTTCGTGAATCCTGCCCACTATTGTAATCATTTTACTTATTATTAAATATTTGTTCATTACTTTACATTGTGGCTGGACAATTAGTGTCTTCTTTAGAGATTAGAGAGTGCTTATACCTGTTTGGTACCCCCCAGGTCACCTTGAATGCCTGGCTGCTTCTGTTTATAGTTATCATTTATTTTGATATTTAATTTTTTAATTTTTAATAACTGATCACCCTTTGAAGGGCTTGTAGACCTGTTTGAGTCTGGTGGCAGTGTGTACCATTTGTAATGGGGAGGGGACACAGCTGGAAATCTGTGTCAGGCTTCTCACAAGTGCTTGACTGTGTGAGATTTGAATTTATTTTGAGTATGAGTGAGTCAGAGGTCTTAAACTGGAACACATTGCTCTGAAGTGTATGATAAGAAATTACTTTTGGGGTGGAAACAGGTATATATTCCAGTCCCAGGAAATCAGAGTGTGTTCCTGTTGTGCTCTTAAGGGAAATTATGGAATTTTACTCTTGCGTGCTCTGGTGTTTTTCGTGACACTCCCACACTGGAGTCAGTGGTGAAGATTGAGGCTCCTTAATTACTGAATGGGGATTTAAGTGGGGGTTGTCACATTACTGGTAGAAGTCCAGTGAGATATTAGCTGGACATCACACAGGGCTTTGCCTATAGCTAATTGGATATGGAGTAGCTCGTCAGAGTCATACTTTTTGACCAGTCTTGAGGTGTACGTATCCTTAATGAAGATTAATACACCTCCTCCTTTGCTTGTAGCCCTGCATGGCTGTGGTGCTTTCCACTGCAGCTTTGAACCATGTCTCAGTGACTGCACAGATGTCAGCATATTCCATGGTGATGAGTGCTTCCAGGGTGTGGAGTTTTTTGTTTTGACTCCTACCATTAAGCAGCAGTACATTGAAATTATCCAGAGACAATGTTGTTACATTAGGAGACTATTTTGACTCTTCCTAAAAAAGGCACAATAGGGTTGATTAATACCTTTGCAGTATCCTAGAGGAGACAGGTGTAAACCATCTCTGGCAAAGCAGAGTGGCCTGTTGACCATGTCCTCCCAGGATGACAGATATTGGATCCCCTTGAACAGACATCAGAATTTAAGCCAATTGTTAAAGTCAATCATTTTTGTTTGTATTGTGGCATCATCCTTGGAGAAACAAAATGCTGCTTAAGGCTAGACTTGGTGCAAAAAGGAGTCAAAACACCAGATCCTCATTGAATTGTCATCACTTAAAATGCTGAGTGCTGACAATCCAAAAAAACAAAGAAAGAAAAAAACAGGTGAAGAGTGAATCTTGAAGATCACTCTTCTCCTTTAAACCTCTTTTTTACAGGGTGGCCAAGACCCCCTGTACCCCCCACACTACTGAACTTGTATAAGCCAACTCCGAGATCTCCATACCTTGCAGAAAATGGAATATTCTGGGAAATGCCCATCTTGGATTTTAATATATATGAATTCATTCTTTCTGACATTCAGTCTTAGTCAGGTTCTGTCATTTGAAATGGGTCCCCAAAGCACCACTTTGCTTTTTAGCTTGTGTACAGGAGCACAGATTCCATGAGTTTTAGAATAAAGACATAAATGATATTCAGCTTTGTGCAACCTTAGCTTTCATCACCATGTCTCCACAGTGGTAAGAAGGGAATTTTATATTACTCATCTGATAAGTAAGGGCATTGCCTCCAGAAAAAGAGGTTATATCCCCACTGTACTCTTCCCTCATCAGGCCAATAATAGAGTACAAAGTTCCCTTTGGTATGTTCCTTTCCAAACATCTGCAGCAATTGAAGAGACCACAAAGGTTCCTTACAGAAAAAATTCAGGGTCTTCAAATCTGTCTTATGCGGACAGACTGAAAGCATTGTCACTTTACACTATGTCATACAGACTGCTCAGAAGTGACCTGTGCCTTCCATACTGAGCAATCTCTGACTCTGAATGCTGCACATTCACAAGTCAAACAGCACACAGGTCACTCACTCAAAGGACCTTAACCTGGTATATGACATCAACAGAACTTGCCGGAGAGACAGATTTGTCTCACAGTGATTGCCCCACCTTTGGAACAAGCTTCCTATTCATGTTAAAGAAAGTCCTTCATTGGCCCTATTTAAGCGTAATGTGGACAATTGGATGGGTAACCAGAAATTCATCCTGGGGGATCCACCTGTGTCCCTTTTGAACAGGGGCAATAGGTACTGATTTTAGTGTCTGCTTGAACCAGACACCCTTGGGAACATGGATTGATCTTGGCTAGGCTTGTAATGGCCTAATAACCTTTATGATCCTATGAATATAAAATAAACTTGGGAAACTAAACAACCAGAGAAAAGCAACTACATCTCTAACCTGTGATGTTTATCTTTACCGGAAATGTAGCAGTTATCCTCCAGCCACTATAATAACCACTATAAGCTCTAGATGACTCATATACCTGGTCAACTCTGGCTGTTTGCTGTAACTTTGAAAAGTGATTAAAACACAGCAAATAAATGCATCAACACAGATTCAGCCACTTATCAGGTAAATAACTTTAAATAAAAACCAAAACTTCAGTTTTTAAAACAAAACACAGTAACACCCTAAATGAATGTCAGTCACCTGGGTCATAAGCAAGACTTTATATCTCTACCCCAATTTTGTTTGTGTCTTTCGGCTTTTCCCGGTTAGGGGTTGCCACAGCGGAACTCCGGTCCGCTAATGATTGGCAGTAGATTTTTACGTGCTGGCTTGCCGGGCCTAACGCACAGCCTTCAACGAAGGAATGCCCATTCATGCATGTCGCCACACAGAAGATGCTCTAACTGAGAATCAAACGGGCAACGTCTAACTGTAAGGTGACAATGCTACCGCAGCACCACCACCGCAGTTGGAGCTGGTTAAATGTTTCAACTTGTTTGTCTCAGAGACATGCACTGACCCCTGGCAAGCCATATTAATGATCATTTAACTGCAATCACATAAATGTAATGTGTCTTGCTTTCACACATAGTGGCTGCCTCTCCACCCACAAATAAAGTTATTTTGGCTTCATACACCATTTACATTTGGCATTAGTCAAAGTGAAAGAAGTAATGGCACATCAATGTGTGTTATCTTTTTACTTTCAGGCATGTACAGCTCCTCTCCCTAAAAGACCATATCAGTGATTACTTTTTAAGATCAAGCAATTGCTTTCACACACAGCCTATTTCCTCGCCCCACTTCCCAACATAAGCTTCTGACTGCGTATAACTTGGATGTTTGACTCTAAATAATCACCACAGCAATGTATATTGCTTACTGTCATGCAGCCAGTGACCCTCAGTCAAGATGTAGCCATTATCAAGTAACTGTTGCTTGATTTTATAACATTTGCCTCCCCGCCTCATATGCCAAAACTAACCCCACTGTTGTTGTGTACATTTTAATAATGATTATATCTGGGTTCCTGCCAAAAAGAACATTTGTGATAAATTATTGACCTCTCCCAATCACAAGCAAAACAATAAAATAATATATACGAAATTTTGCTTTTCAGATAGCATAGCTACAGGCAATCACTGTATTGGTGGTTGAGTTACTTTAGTTCTAAAATTTAATCTCACTTTACATTTCACCCTAATGTGCTGTATTATGTATGTAGGCAGATGTGGTGGGATCATGGAGCTGGTATATATAATTTAGGGGAAGTGTAAAGTGTAGCCTCCTCAACATTGGGGATGTAGGGGGACACATGAAAACATTTTGTGTGCTTTTCTGTATTTTTTAGCTCAGCATTTTCATTATTTAGTTTTCAAGAAATGGTGAGCCGCAAAAGTGTGATGCAAAGGCTCACAGGTAAACCTTTTGAGTGTGTATGCTTGCAGACTGACAACAGATTTATCTTTTGCCATCTTTGCAGATTTTAAATTATACCACAAAGAGAAAAATATCCATGAAGATCAGAATGAATGTCCCATATAGAGATCTCTAGAGAAGTAACTATTGATTGGCAGGTAAGAACTGACATAATTTGCTCGGGGCAAGTGACATCAGTGTTTACCTCATACAGTCACAGGCCATGGACTGGCTAACCATGGATTATTACTGTGCTGTGCAAAATGAAGAGAACTTATCAGAGTATTAATAAAAAGGCAATGCATCTCACTTCCAGGTTTAATTTTATTTATTTAATTTTATGACAGTTATTTCATTGGCGCATTATTTGTACTAATGAAATAATTATCCCTAAAATGTTCTGGAGTTGAATATGTTTTTTTTTTTTTTTTAATTCGGTTATTTATTTATTTATTTGTTTGTTTGTTTGCTGGCTTGCTTGCTTGTCATTTTTTAATTTTCTTGTCATGGTGTATGACACGGATTCCCATGTAATTTCATCAAAAATTTTCAATACTCTCTGTAGAAGGTACTCTTGTTTTTCATCCAACTAGTTCATCATATGGGTTGAACCTTATCAAGCAGGACAATAGTCTTCAACCCTCCAGTGTTCTCCTAAAGAACTTTTTCCATGACACTGATAAGATTTTGATTACATAATCTCCATTATCGTTTGTCACCAGGAAAATCAACTGAATGCATCAATCCCCTGTTCTCTGAAGGGCACTAAATAATCACGGCAGTTCAAAATAAACTAAGACTTCTAAGCAGATTTTTAATTTTATTCAGTCAACTGAGAGTCTGCCTTCCATCTTTGTCTAAGAACAGCTCTGCTATGCCTATTTTAGGAGGATTTTTTATGTAGACAAAATGCAAAGCTCTATTTTATAGCCGGCCTATAATAATACTACACAGATCTAAAGAAATATGACTCAGGCAATGTAAAACTAATAGGAACACCATAATTTTCATATCAGCACAGTCCTTTTTGCATTAAATAACCAGTCTTAATGACAGCTGTAGTGTTCCTGCAAATGTAAAACCTGAAAGAACTTTTGATCAACAGTTTCATCTGCAAAAGTCACTTCCCTGCCTAGGTGAACTAAACTGACCCTAAAGTATAGTGTTTACAGCATTAAGGTGCAAACCAGAAGCATCCATAAAATAAGCCAGAGTATCCTTAATTTGTTGAATCATACACCCCGTTACTCTAAACGCCATTACATAATCATACCCCATTACTCTAAACACCATCACATAATCATGAGTGTATATGCACCCTGTTACTCTAAACACCATCACATAATCATGAGTGTATATGCACCCCGTTACTCTAAACGCCATCACATAATCATGAGCGTATAAACACCACTAGTAAAACTGAACAGTGAACATGAATGTAAACAGAAAAAAATTAAACAGCATTGAAGTATATCATAAGCTATGTGCAAAATGTAAACAATTTCTGTAAAGAGAGGCTATAGTACAGGTGCATGAGTCATCTAGAGCTTAGAGTGGTTATTTTAGTGGCTGGAGGATAACTGCTGCATGGGTGACAATGTCTTAGCAACTTTTGCCACCTTAGTAAGTATTGGATAATGACAGAGAGGTCTCAAGGTAAGGAAGCATCAGGGTCCAAGTCAGCCTCCTCCTAATTTATTACCAGGAAGATCTGATCACTTTATTTCTTTGACCATGGTAGGGTAATGTTATTCTACTTATTTGTTGACTGGATTAGTCCCACTAAGCTAGTAGTGTCTTTTCAGGGTAAACCTGTGATAGTAATTATAATACTAGAGGGGAAATTTGGACAGTGCACAGGTAACAGTAGAAATATGAACTCAGCAATGCAAATGCAACAAAAAGCAGTGCACAGGTACTCTTTGAAGCTCATTCAAAGCTCATAGGCAGTGCTTGAGGGCTGCTGCTGCAATTCTGGGAATCTAACATAGCTGGAGAGAGGAGCAGGAGTAAACTTACTGAAGGAAGGGGAAAGAAATGAAATAACTATTGCAGAAGTAGAAAATGGATTACTGGAGACAAAATTGCTGATAAATTTAATAAACCAGGAACAACCAAAGGAAGGAGAAGCCTGATGGGCTGACATGGTGGAGAGAGTATTACATGAGGAAAAAACTGAGAGATTGGAAACACAAACAACAGCTGGTGAAGGGAAAACAATGGAGGTATTCTGGTGGAGCAGTCATTTTTCAGGATTTAACTCTGCAACAGGGATTTTTTGCAAGAAAGAAAAATTAAGATTGCTTTGTAGTGAGGTTGGTTCACATAGAAACTTATTTTTAAACATAGTTCTTAGACTTACTTATTAATATGGGTACACATATATTAATAGATAAAACACCAATAACGTTTTTATTACTTTTATGCAGTGCACATATATTTCTTTTTATCAATTATTGTTCACTCCAACAATATATAAGTTGTTCAGCTCCTGTCTTCCCTTAAACCTCTCTCCTTGTCTTGAACATTATTAATCCCTGGCACATGTGCAATTCATTTGTGGTGAGTTGCTTAACAACAGAGCAATTCTATCCTATGTTTCTAATGATCTCCATACCTAGTGACTCAAATGGCACTAACATTTTTGAATGTATACACTTGTCATTTGCAAGATGTCAATGCATTTGGTTTGATTTAGTGAGAAGTTACTACCTATAGAAGATGAAAACCTGTATTGTGGTTCCAGGTATTGTTATCTTGCTAATAGTGAATTAACCCAAGGATTTATTTATTCATATACGGTTCCCATTGGCAGACATTATCTATATCAACCAGTTTAAGTTCAGCCTGAAAAGTTAGCTGCAATGGATGTTTATTCATTCATTCATTCATTCATTCATTCATTCATTCATTCATTTATTTATTTATTCCATTTGTTAACCAGGATAGTCTGGCAGAAATGTCTCTTTTCAGCAGAGTTCCAAAGATAAAAGCTTCACAATTAAGCTTATTAAATAGTATCAAACAGAAAAACAACAAATACAATAGAATTGTTGACAATGTTAGCAAACAATTAATGAGTACTAAAACAAACAGTCACATAGGCAAATACAGAAAATTGTTTCAGTAGGTAAGTCAAACTAGCACAGTCTACTAAAGGGAATAAAACATACTATAGATTAGAAACCAATTATAAACAAAGTATGTAATTAGATCAAATATCAATTAGGAGAGGGTCAGGAGGATAACCCTGTAAAACACACCAGCCTCCAAGCAGAAGGGAAATATTATTAAAAAGGTTATGTACTTTCAGTACATAAATAAATGTGAGACTTTAATAGATCTGAAATTGTTTACTTGAAAATTAAATATGAAACTGTTGTTTGTTGATAAAGGCAAAAAATGCCAGTCACTATCTTATGGACGGGACGTGTGCCTCCTAAGAGAAAAATCACATTTAATCCATCATTAAATCCAATGTTCCACCTTTTTGAAAACTGATGTAAGGTCAGTATAAGAAGCATTATACAACAATTTTGTATTTTTGAAGGTGAACACCACCATCAAAAGACTAACACTAGAATATGGGCTGCATGTGTACCAACATACATCAACTTGGTATTATGCTTTTGGGAGATATATGTGTTCAAATCTAGCTTCAAACAATATTATGTAAACTATTTTAGATTGGTAGATGATATTTTTATCTTGTGAATGAATCATTAGAGATGTTAAATGAATTTCCTTTATTTTTGAATAATACAACATACTTTTTGAAGTTCACCTGTAAATGGCCAAATGAAAGAACCTGGTATCTGAATGTTTTTATTTTTAAATATTATGGAAGTGGGATTCTTGGTATCCAATATTTCTCAAAAAATACCTCTTACTTACATTATAGTAGCTGTCACCCCTATAAGCAAGAGACAAGCCTGGACAAAGGACAAATGGCTCTCTTATTCAAAATTGTTTTTAAGAATAAGTATGAATTGTTTATAAAAAGAAGGATTTTCAATCGGGTTGTTTATTGAAAGGAAAGACCCTGCTACATTGTTATATATTTTGAAAAATGAGGTGATTGCTGGAAGGAAATAGGTTTGCACCTACTCTGAAGCAGGGTTTGAGATGACAACTATGTAATAAGTGGGGAAGAGGACCCTCACATGTCTGAAAAAGAAAGCTGGGTTGAAGTATGCTTTAAGAAGGATTCCAACTAAAATCATCCCCATCTTAAAATAGATGATTACAGATTTAGCTGGAATAATTGGGCAAGGGAAGGTATTTCATGCATATTAGATGTTGGACAACCCATGCATTGAAGGCCATTGCCTTTTTTCTGTATTTGTGCATGCAATTCTAGCCAGAGAAATCTTAAGGGTGAAAATTCCAGAAGCTTAGACACATCTGTCTGATCAGCAATACTGAGAATGGTTTTATTGAACAACTCCCTTATGTCTTTGTCCTTTTAGCTTTTTCCTCAGATAAAAAAGCCAATCCACTGAAAATCAAGACTGCAGAGCTTTATGTACTAATGTACATGAGAGACTGTGATGAAGTTAAAGTTGCCCTGCAAAAATGTTGTGTTATCAGGCATGAGCTAGACTATAGAGTTAGTTGTGGGGAAGATCCCCAAGGCAGTGTTGATGCCTGAAGGCATCATGGTAGAACACCAACCCCTTTACGTGTTTTGTGGGAAATGGAGTCTAGTACACAACTGAGAGTTGGAGTATGGAATGGATCCTGAGTGGGAAGGTTAAAGATTGCAGGTCTGTGATAATAGCTACAAATTTTGGTCCTGCCCAACTTTCTTCCCATTATGGTAGTTGGTAATGAATCTGATAAATTAGATAATACATTTTAATTTACCTTCTACCAGAGATCTTTTTCTTTCCTTCAATTTAAAGTTGCTTAACTCATGTCTGTCATACCAAAAACTTTGGTGGTGTCACCTTATAACTATATCATTCCTCTGAATTGCTTCTAACTAGAAATATCTGAAAGGGGAACCAGTCTTGAATTTGTTACACTAATGATCGACTTCTATAAGAGTGTGTACATCTGCCAGCTTTTTTCGCTACTGATTAAGGTTGTGGTGTCCCAATGGTTTCTCCTTTTCCTGAGATTGTGCACCCTCTAAGCTGGTATATTTAAGTAATTGAGGGGAGGAGGTGTATGTTGGCTTTGCTCCCTATAAAACTCATTTATTCTGTAGATTTTATACTTTGAATGCTCTTCACATTCAAGTGTTTTTGCTCCTTTCTAATCATATTTTTGTCTGTCAATCACAAAGGAGTCAAGGTCTTGACAACTAGCCATCTGACAGACTTAAGCACCTAAGACTTAACACATGTTATAGTCTGGCTTGATTGATGACTAATAATGGACTCATATCAAATGCCCTCTGCAAATATGCATCCAGCCAAATCAAGTAACCATAAGGCTCTTTTCTCCTTATGGGAAGGTGCTATAAAATATTTGAGCTCCATGACCTGGGTGGCTTAGCCTCACATATTCTTCTATGATAAAATAAGAAACTTTACTAAGTTCTATCAGTTAGTGTGAATGATCCCAAAGCTTTGAGATGCACAGATGATCAGGCAACAGTTTTGGCAAGTTAAGCACGTTTCATGCAGTGTTACTGTATTCCTTTTTTGGTTTTGTACAGTTTTTATAGCATGTTATCCAATAGGGTAAGTATACCTGAACAAAATAAGTGCAAACTAACTGTTCAAAATACTGTATTATTTGCTTATTTTTATTCCAGTACTTAGAATGACAGTAAACTGTTTTTATTACTATTACAATTATTATGAAGTTGTTACAATAATAAAAAAAATAACAGTCCTCTTCTCCTACTTATGAATCAAACAGAGGCTACAGCACTAAATTCACTAGAACTTATTCAGATTTGGATCTTCTTATTTTTGTATTCATTAAATGAGAAGGAAGCAGGAAAATAAATTAAATGAAATAGGTTAAAAGTGGCTCAGGAGGGAAGGGGAGCCCAAGCAGAATGACACTTCAGCATAACCATTCAGTAGACATTGCAAGCTGAATGGTGTCCTTGAAGTAAACAAATGATTTACAGCCAGTCTTAAGCATATAAACTCCACTTGTCAAACACTTTCTTTTTTTTTTTTCTCTTTTTGGCCATTGCTGTCACTGACTTCAGGAGATCCTATTACCAGCTCCTGATATTACTGTTGGCAGGGAGTCCCACGGCCATAAAGACTGCCACCACCTGCTCACCCCCCCATCAGTGTGACTCACATTGATAAGGTCCCCCTTCCAAGGGAAAACCAATGGCTTGGCAGAGGTATGAAATGCTGCACTCCACTGAGTTGAAGAGTCCCTCTTCAAGGAAAACCCAGACACTCTGCAGGCATACAAGTTCCCACACTCTTCTGAGTAGGGTGGGTCAAGTGGGGGGCCATCATATTGAGGATGTCAGTTGGTATTTCTTCTTTTTCATGACCTATGCCCTACTGTACATGTCTAGTAGCATGCTTTGTCTTCAATGTGTAATGGAGCTTACTGAGTGACTATCACCTGCTTGCACAGTTGTTGGTAGGCCCCATCCCCCTTAAAGCTAGTGTTTCAATGTGATTCCTAGTCTCCAGCAGCATTTTTCCCTCAGTAAGTGCTCCCTGGATAAGTACATCTCACCATTACACCTGAAGAGGTGAGCAGTCCTTGTCTCATCACACTTATCCCTCCCCTCACCTGTGTGTATAGTGTGTGGGCCACCAATCAAATTCACTTTATCAAGGTCATAGTCAAAGCACTATCCTCCTATGTCAATGCAACTGGCTTGTCAAACACTTCTAATATAAAATAAAAATTAGACAAGCAACTTATGTTGCTTTTCAAGAAATAAATATTGATCATATAAATTGCTTCCAGGATGTGTGGTTATACAAGTCATAAATCTACTAATTAGTGTGACAGCGGTGAGATCTGCATGGGAGTGGCAGATGCGTTTAAGATGGAGGTGGGATTACATCAAGGATCAGCTCTGAGCCCTTTCTTATTTGCACTGGTGATGGACAGGTTGACAGACGAGATCAGACAGGAGTCCCCGTGGACTATGATGTTTGCAGATGACATTGTGATATGTAGTGAGAGTAGGGAACAGGTTGAGGAGACCCAGGAGAGGTGGAAATATGCTCTAGAGAGGAGAGGAATGAAGGTCAGCTGGACTAAGACAGAATTATGTGTGAATGAAAGGGAGGATAGAGGAATGGTGAGGATGCAGGGAGTAGAGTTGGCGAAGGTGGATGAGTTTAAATACTTGGGATCAACAGTTCAGAGTAATGGCGAGTGTGGAAGAGAGGTGAAGAAGAGAGTACAGGCAGGGTGGAGTGGGTGGAGAAGAGTGTCAGGAGTGATTTGTGACAGATGAGTACCAGTAAGAGTGAAAGGGAAGGTCTACAAAAGGGTAGTGAGACCAGCTATGTTATATGGTTGGAGACAGTGGCATTGACAAAAAGGCAGGAGTCAGAGCTGCATGTTGCAAAGTTAAAGATGGTAAGATTTGCACTGGGTGTGACGAGGGTAGACAGGATTAGGAATAAGTATATTAGAGGGTCAGCCCAGGTTGGACAGTTTGGAGACAAAGCCAGACAGGCGAGATTGCGTTGGTTTGGACATGTGCTGAAGAGGGATACTGGGTATACTGGGAAAAGGATGCTAAGGCTGAAGCTGCCAGGTAAGAGGAAAAGAGGAAGGCCTAAGATAAGGTTTATGGATGTTGTTAAAGAGGACATGCAGGTGTTTTTTGTGACAGAGCAAGATGTAGAGGACAGGAAGAAATGGAAACAGGTGATCCGCTGTGGCGACCCCAAACCGGGAAAAGCCGAAAGAAGAAGAAGAAGTAAGTGTCTACCCAATATGTGAGAAAAAGGGCAAATGTACAACTCTTGGTCTCTGTTTTCAAATCATGAACTTGCTCATACATTATGATTTGAATGTTTTGCTAATCTTCAATAAACTAGCACAACATAAAATAACACTGATAATCTGTGTACCGTGGCTCTCTCCAAATTACTATCCATGTAATAACACTGTCTTATAGAAATGTCATGGTCACAGTCTTGATTATAAATAAAACTTGCATTGTTTGATAGTTCTAAAATTCTCTGATGTTCCAAGAGTCAAATGGTTTCTTTCCTTTCCCAAGATCTCCTTATAACTTTGGCTTCTCAACATTTAATAACTAAACTATTTTAGTTTTCAATCAATATTTCAGCAAGTGCAGGACAGATTTAAACTCTTTCCCTCTTAATGAAGCAGTATGCTGTTCTGATCATATTATGTCAGTCATTTGAAATTTACATTGTAAAAGATTGGTTGAATTTCATAAAAAATGTATAAGTTTATTTACCATAATAAGCAAAATGCTACTATGCATTGGTATTATTATTCTTAGGTTCTTTTTTTTTGGAATGGAAGTTCTGCTCAGGACTGTAGCTTTTGCTATCCTAAAACATACCTTGATATCTTTTTAGAACCAACTGTACTTCTTTCTAAAGGATCTTAATCTCTGTATATGTCCAGAAAATACAAGTCCAGTCTCTTTCCTCACAACACCAACAATTTGGCAAGACGCCTAGATACATGTGGGAGGGGGTGCTGTTATTGTTATGTAAACATCTAATGATTGAATTTCCACATATATTTCTCTCTCAGCAGATCCACTGGTGTTGAAAATTTATAGCAGGTGCTTATCAATTTCCATGGCCAGTGAGATCCCTCAGTTTTTTTTTCCTGTGTGGAACACAGACCTTTTAGCTTAAAAGGTAAGAATGTGCACATTGCCTTTACTCCAAAAAAAGAGACACAGCCTGTCGAACTCATGCAATCAAGTCTCCAGGAGGTTAGACAAAGAAATTCATGATTGTAAATCCAAACACAAGTGCACCAAACATCCGGACTTGTCCACAGCAGAATAAATTTATTGTCTTGTACCATGTGATATATTTTAAAATGATATTTAAAATGGATTAACTGTTTTTAAACATGTCTGATGAAGTCACTGCATCACAGTGACGAAAAGCGCTTCACAATAAATTTATTCTGCTGTGGACAAGTCCGGGTGTTTGGTGCACCTGTGTTTCAATTTACTGTTTTCTAATTTACTTAGTTTGTTGAAATTCATGATTGTAAAATAGGAAAGAAACCATACACCTAAAGCAATTTCTTCTCACTTTAAAGGAAATTGAGACTTCATAAGATTATGTTGTGTTTAGTGAGATTAAAAACTCTTACTGCACATGATTTTTTTTCAAGTTTTACAACTAGGAGTTTTAATAAAACAATTATTTTCTTTGGCTAATTCTCTAGAGATTTTGTTACACTTGTTTTCCATGTAATACCTTTTTTATTCATATTTTTGGGATATTATTGTTTTGAATTGCAATATTTGTGGGGCTTTTTTTTTTTTTTGCTCACTAGGACAGATTCAGAAAGGACTGAAACTATCTGTAAGCTCTTATATTGGCTGCTACCACTGGCAGTGGCCCTTTCTGATTCAAAGACAGAACTACAGCAATGATCCTACAAGGTCTGTAGGATCAATGCAGTGGTCATCTGTTCAGGCATGCTACCTGCTACCTGCTAATGAAGCATTTTTGGGGAATAGGCTATGCTAATTAGCCATGTGCTTTCCCCCAGAAAATCTTGTGGTAAGGCACTTGCACAGCAGAGCAATTCAGAGAATGACTTTGCTGCATAAGTTAGCATGGCCAGTCAAGTTAATTATTTTCCAATGGTGAGATCACTTTAGAAGTAAGAGCTGGGGAGTTTGGTGTGTGTATGTGTGTTTGTATGGGTGAATGAGTGATTGCATCCATGAGTTTGAATGGGAGCTGATCTATGGTAAGTGTTTTTGTGTAGGTGAGTATGTGTGTGTGTGTGTGTGTGTGTGTGTGTGTGTGTGTGTGTGTGTGTGTGTGTGTGTGTGTGTGTGTGTGTGTGTGTGTGTGTGTGTGTGTAAAATATGCAGGGTTCTAGCACCTGAGGAAGAAGAGGAAATAAGTGAAGTCAAAGAACAACATGTGAGAAGACTATAGACCAGATATGTGACTGAGGCAGGTTTGGAAATAAGCTAGATAAGGAAAGCTGGAAGCAGAGTGCTGAAGTCCAGCAAGTAAGCAAAAAAAAAAAAAAAAAAGAGTACAGGAAAAAGTTAAAGATAAACTAGACACCAGTATGAACTGCAGCTAGCTCAGAGCTGAATCCTGACACACTCCCACTCCTACAGGGAACCTGGAATACTGGTTCACTAACAAAGAGGATAAGGGAACAGTCACAAAAGCAAAGAACAAGGCATCAGATGCACTCTACCAGCTTCTGGAAAGTGACTCAGCAGATGACACAAACAAACTATTTCAGGTTACAAGGCAAAGACAGAAAGATTAGGAGGATCGTCATCAGACATCATTCATAAGGGATGACAGCAGCAGCCTGTTCACCAGTCCACAGTGCATCAAAGGCAGATGGAAGAATTACTTCCAGCAGCTTTTGAATGAGGAAACCCACACAGATGCTGTACTGTCCTAAACTGCCTAACATGAAAGAGGAAGAAGAGCCCACCCTAGAAGAACAATAAACAGTAAGGGAAATGAAGTCGATGAAAACTGCAGGCTTGGATGAGGTCAGAACAGCTATGCTCAAGATATTGGCCAAGTCAGGGAAGAATTGAATCCTAAGGGTATTCACAGTGATGTAAAGAGAAAGACATTTCCCAGATGACTGCAGAATAAGCATTCTTATCTCAGTGTACAAGAACAAAGAGGACATTCACAAACATGGGCAGTAGAGAGTTATCAAACTCCAGTCACACTGCATGAAAGGGCTGGACAGAGTGATTGATAAATGGATACACAGAATAGTAGAAACTAAGAAGGAAGATGAGCAATTTGGATGCAGCTCAACCAATCCAATGTCTGCAGTGAGTGGAGAAGAAGATAGAGATGTGGAATGAGTCCAGCTTAGTATTCCTACTCTTGGAGAAAGTATATGACAAGGTCCCAAGAAATCTGATTTGGGCAGTCTGACATGGTTCAAAATCCTGGAAATATTGGAGCAATTAGTGCAGAATATGGATGGAGCAGGGGTGCAGTGGTAGTGTTGTCACCTCACAGCAAGAGGCTCTCCGGTTCAATTCTCGGCTGGGGTGCCTTCTGTGGGGAGTCTGCATGACCTCCATGCATTCCTGTAAGTTTCCTCTGGGTACTCCAGTTTCATCCCATGCTACAAAGACATGCATCTGGAGCATTTCTCCCCGGACCTCCACTGAAAATTGACTTTGCTCTAAGTTGGACTTTCCTGGTAAACAAATGTTAAATAAATAAATAAAATAAAATGTACAAAGAACCAATGACAAGTATGAGCAGTGGTAATACTTACAGAGGGGTTCCCAGTGGGAGTGGGAGTGTGTCAGGATTCAGCTCTGAGCTAGCTGCTGTTCATACTGGTGATGGACTACATTAGCAAAATAGTTGGAGAAGACAGATCAACAAAGCTGCTATATATAGACAATTAGACATTACAACTCTAAATAGGAACATCAGCAAATAGCAGGGGATTGGAATACAAATCCGATGACATGTGGGATGAAAATAAGTTCAGTCAAGGGAGATGTCATGGTAGCAAATGAGGAATCAGAAGAAGCTGAAAATAGAAATAAAAGTAAAAATAGTCAAACCGGTTAACATTTTTAAGTATCTTAGAGGGGCGGTTGAGGAAAAGGGAAGTCCAAATGAGAATGACAAAGCTAGAATCAGAAGGGCTGCAGTCAACTGGCACAGCATGTTGGAGGTAGTGTGTAATATAAATATGCCAAAGAAGCTGAAAATTAAGGTGTAGAAAACAGTGGAGTGACCAGTACTTCTATATGGTATTGAAACCTGGGCAGTAAATACAGAGTAGCCAAGGAAGCTAAAGATGATGGTGATGAAGTCCCTGAGATGGAAGGTAAGATACCGACTGTATAACAGATGAAGAAATGATGATATCAGAGCAGAAGCCAAAGTAGCATTAGTTTCAAAGAAGGTCAAAGAGAAAACATTGCAGTGATGTGGGCAGATGCACAGGAAATCAGAAAACAATTTGGTGAAAAGGATTTGAGAGGGACAGAATGAAGACAAGAGGAAATGAGGATGTCCAGAAAATAAATGGATTGTTTGCTTGAAATAAGACATGCAACAGCCAGGCTTGACTGCCAAAGGAGGTAGTATAGTGCCAGTGAAACAAGAAAGCTGGTGAAAATTGTCCCATGAAAAAATAATAAATAGGGGATTGATGTTGATGAACAGTAATTGTGAACTTGGTTGCTAGATTGATTTACTGCAAAGACAGGGAAGGGTGTTTATATTGAAGACCTATCATTAAGCCCTCCTTGAAAAAACAGTGTATGTGTGCTTGTGTGCTGAAACAATCACTGGCAAGTTTTTAGTTATTATTGATAAGATGGCATAGGAAGGCACTGAGCTAAGACCAATGTAGAAGAGATTCTGGGTAGCTGGTGATTGTAACTCTCATCTGCTTGTAGTCAGTGTAAAGCTTATTTAGGTGTGTCAAGTCAAAGCTATTATCAGATGCAGCAATGTACTTTTACTTTATACTATTAAGACAATTCAGGCTCCACTGTAGCCACTAGTTTCAAGACAACCTAGAAGACCAATTTTAGTGAATCTCTAAATGTGTGGGTAGCAGTGGAAATCACCCGAGTGAAGCCAAAACTATCTTACAAAGCTAAGAGCTCCATGACCAGCTCACTGATATGATAATTTACCCAGGCATTAATAACTCCAAGGATCAACTATCTGGAAGATTGATGAACGAAGTAAGTGAGAAGAGCTGAAAACTCCTACAGAAGCACTCTTAGGTAACCTGGCTAACAGTATACCATGTGGAATATGCACTTTTCTTCAGATTTTCTCATCTATACTTTGGGCAGAAACAAATATCAGCCACCTTATTAATGCTTCCATGTCCTGAGCTCTGTATGACCCAGTGTCAAGGAGGTTTACAAGACATGAGACAAGTACCTTAGCAATCATCTAAAAATGTATTTGTGATAAAAAAAGGTCATCTTTATGAAGAAGATCTGAAGTGATAGTAGATTTACTTTGCATTGTCTTTGCATGGAACAAATCAGTCCTAGCCATAGGGGATTAAACTACTTACACTGCATCAATGGCCCATGAGAAACAGGGTGGAAAATGAGCCCTGAGTACAAAGGTTAGTGCTAGAAGGATAGCATAAAAATCCAACAAATGATGGACCTCTACTAGGAGATAATCTGTTATCCCAGTTTTTTTTCTTTTTTGTTTTGCCCATGGGTGGCACCATACACTCTTCCTCTGTGTAACTATCCAGACTACAACATAAAAGTAACCTAAGACCGTGCTCTATGACACATAAGCATCCTCAACTGCATACATACCAGTGAAGTATAAGGACTAAGAGATGGAGGCAAAAGGGGTGAAGGCAAACAGGAGGTGCTTAAAATAAATGAGTCTCATATCAAATGTAAATATTAACTTCTTTCAGTCAAAATGCAGCAGAACTTACCAAAGACTACAAACTGAAAAGAATCTAACCTGTTGACATGACCAAGGATGAGACATTAAGTATCTTGTCTGAACGGAGGATGCAGTCCACTGAAACTAGAGACAGTCTGGTATTGGCTGAGAGTATAGTAAAAAAATCTGGAACTGAGCTGGAGAAGAGATGTCTCAAAGCAGCCAAAAGAATAAACAATTTAAGGTGCAAATAGAGAGAAACTGAGGGAGCAAAGAGAAAGGTAATGAGAAGAGATAGAGGCTGAAGCTATATAATGAGAAAAGAAGTAACAACACAGATTGGTTATTGTGCAGGAAAGAGACGCCTGTACCAAAATGAGATGAAACTACTTACACTGCATCAAAAGCCCATGAGTAATGGGGTGACAAATGAGCCCTGACTACAAAGTTAGTGCTAAAAGGATATCTTATGGACACAGGAACCCATGGCCAATCAAACTGATTCTTTGGTGAGAAAGTCAAGTAAACTATGACAGATGAACTGCAAGAGATGGTGAATACATGGGTAATCCAGGAATCCAACAATCCCAGGACTTAACTGATGTTTGGTACCAAAAAGAATGGGGGTACTCAATTATTTCAAGACTGTGGAATAAAGCAGATGCATACTCTGTGTCTACGACCGATGAAGCTTTAGAGCAGCTGAGTGGGGCAAAGTACCTGACTGATACTGACCTGACCAAAAGTTACTGGCAGGTAATCTTGACAGCCACAGTAAGGATTAGGTCAACATTTTCTAACCCATTTAAGCTGTATAACTTCCCCAAAATGCTTTTTGAGTGAAGAAAACCCCAGCAACTTTCCAGATATTAGTAGACTGCATCATTTAATGAGGTGAACACTATGTTCTTGCTTACATAAATGGAACTGCACTTTTTAGTTAGTCCTGGTTGAAGAATGTACTCGATTTCAGAGAGGGGTTAAACAGATTAAAAAAGTGTAAGGTAGAAATGGCAGAAATAACTTGATTATTGGATAGGTAATAGCAAATTTAGTTAAAGCCTGCCAAAATGGGTATCCCTGTTACCGAAACACAGGTGAGAGCATTCCTTGGACAGTGGATATTACAGAACTTGTATCTATCATTAGAGTACCATAGCCATTCCATGCACACACTTTACATGAAACAATAGGTCGGATAAAATTATCTGTGCACCATCTTGTCAAAAGGCTTTCCAGAAACTCAAGAGGCCTTGAATGGACTCCCTGTATTATCTACGGTTAATTATAACAAGGACTTTATAATACAGATAGGTGCTTCAAACCATGGACTAGAGACAGTAATTAGCAAAGTCTCTTCAATGGAAGAGTTATATACAGGGGTATACCTTAGGTGTACACTTTAAGCAAGGGTAGAATAATGCATTTGGGGAGAAGGAATGATTTGCAATAATATAGGCTCTTCAAAAGCTTTAACCTACCTACATGATAGAAATTTCACAGTAGTTATAGATCATAACACCTTAAAGTAGTTACTCAGAAATGAAGTTTGAGGTTTTAGTTTTACAATATGACAACTCTGCTCTGGAATGGTGTCACCAATGCAAATGTATGTAGTTTGTCAAGACATGAGACTAAATAGTGTAACTCAAAATGCACTTGCATCCCATGTTTTTTTTTTTGTACATTGTTTCAACAACGCAAAGAGAGGAGAAATGTAGAGAAGTGGAATTAAGCTAAATATAAAATGTAATAGTTTTCAGAAGAGAAATGTGATATGTTGAATGAAGCTCTCAGTAGTTTTTCAGTGAAAATTTCATAAAGCTAGTTATATTTTTTTCAAAAAAAATTTAATCCTTGCAGCACAATATGGAATAAGCAACTGAAAGCCTAAAAATAATGAAATCCGTATCTTTGCAAACACAAATTCTAGTAGATCCTCAAGACCCCAGATCATATTTCATCTTTCACTATTTGCCAGTTTCTATTCCGGCAAGGTTACAAAAATATTAGAAAAGATAGTGGCCATCCAGATTTAGAAATACACTACTGGCTATGGTATTATGTCCAACAAAGTGTATTTTAGGCAAGGACGCAAAACTATTATAGCCATTTGCATAAGTAGTATCACTCAATAAAATGGAAAATATAGCTTTTCTTCTCATGTCCTCCATAATTATGCCTTAAGATCTGGCTAATCCCAGCTTTCTTGCTGAAAATGCAGAGGTGATGCAAGAATCTGCACAAGAAAATTTTCACATGCACAGCTTTTAAAGAAGCCAGCACTTCAAAATGTTAAATAGCAAAGTGTTATAGAATTCAAAAATATAAATGCATAATTAAATATGGAGCACAGATACATATTACAGAAAATCCAGAGGGAGGAAAAACTTCTCACAGGCAGAAGTAGAAATAGCCAACAATTGCAGCTCTCTTCAACTGTTTTAGGCTGCCAGACTCTGCAGGCAAGCAAATTCAATAGAATGCTTTGCCCTAGGTCTCCTTGACTACAGTGCTGCTTTTGTCAGTGCTTTCTTATCTTATCCAATCAGAAGAAGCTCTTAGGCCACTGGATGGGACACACTATGCTTAGATGCTAGATGCTGCATATACACACACACACACACACACACACATATACATATATATATATATATATATATATATATATATATATATAATATATATATATATATATATATATATATATATATATATCCGCAGTTGTGCACCTAATAGCAACAGGCTTTCCAGTTTGATTTTTGGCTGGGGTGCCTTCTGTGTAGAGTCTATATGTCCTCCCTGCAGTTATGTGGATTTCTTTCAGGTGCTCCGGTTTCCTTCCACATTCCAAAGACATACAATAGGTGGATTGGACACTCTAAATTGCTCGTAAGTGAGAAAGTGTATGTGAATGAGTGGTGTGAATGAAGTACTGCTGGCGGTGTAAACCTTAGAGATAATTGTCACTGCTGAAGCGACACCCTGACCCCATGTGCAAATTGAGAAAAGGGGATAAGGATGGTTGGAGATACACACACACACACACACACACACACACACAGATATATATATATATATATATATATATATATATATATATATATATATATATATATATATATGTGTGTGTGTGTGTATATGTATATATATATATATATATATATATATATATATATATATATATATATATACATATAAAATTTCTTTTCATAGGTTCATAGGTTCATACTAGGCTATCTGCCCTGGGGAAATTATAAGCCTAGCCCGATTCTGTATGGCTTACGCCACCCCTTGATTTGAGTATACTGTGCCCTTTTTAAGGTTTAGTTTACTGTGCCTCTGTCTAATAGTGACATGGGAGTAATCCCTGGGACAAACCTACGATCCCCCATCCACCTATCGAGATTCTTCTTGAAGAGATTCAGTGAGGTGCTCTGCCTCACATGAACTGGAATTCTATTCCAGAGTGAAGGGAGCCTCTGGGTTATGAACCTGTCCCTCCAGCAAGTTCTATTTATTTCTGTGCTGAGGTTCAAGTCCCTCAAGCGTGTGGCTCTAAGGGATTTAGATTTACTGAGGTGGAGCATGTCCATTATTTCTGGATTTGACATAGCTTTGTATGTCAGGCATAGATCGCCTCGAAGTAGGTGGTATGCAACTGAGTAGAGCTGGAGTTTTTTTAACCGAGCAGCATATGGCATCTGTTTGAGACCCTTGATCCTCTTGGTGAGACACTTTTGGGGTCTTTCTAATTGCTGCAGGTGTCGGGTAAGGTACATCCCAAAAGGGGCATTGTATTCTATGATGGGCCTGATGAGGGATGAATAAAGGGGCACGATTACCTCTCTTGATCTAGATGTGAAACCCTTCGTGATGAGGTGGGCTATGTAGAAGGTCTTTCTAACCACTTTGGCAATGTGGTTTTCAAAGGAGAGATTGCTATCAACTTGGGTCCCCAGGTCCCTAATAACTTTCTCTATACTTAATGGGTTTCCGCCTAAGTGGTAATTTGTGGGCACATTGTTTTTGCCAAAGGGTATGACTATACATTTTTTGGCATTTAGCTTTAAACCATGGTGCTGGCACCAGTTATCTGTCTCTGTGAGACCTTTTTGAAGGATGTTTGTGTCAGCTTGAGAGTCGATTATGGTGCCCAGTTTGCAGTCGCCTGCGAACTTGGTGAGCCATAGTCCTCCCACGTTTGCCTGTACCTCAGAAAAGTATATACCGAACAAGAGTGGTCCCAGGACAGAACCCTGTGGGATACCACTTGTGACCAGTTTCGAGTCTGACATGGCTCCAGCAACTCTCACTCTGTGGGTTCTGTCTTTGAGCCAGTTTGCGACCCATCTTGTGACATAGGGGTTTATTTTTAAGCTTATCTATGATGCCCGAGTGGGGTATTGTGTCAAATGCCTTTGCAAGGTCCAGATAGGCTGTGTGGACTACCTTCCCTTCATCTATGGCTTTGGTGACTGTTTCGAAGAAGTCAACCAGGTTCAAAAGGCAGGATCTGCCCTTGACAAAGCCGAACTGGGTAGGATCTAGTGTCTGTAGGTCCCCAATATCTTTGTTTATGAGCTCCATGATGATCCTCTCCATAGCCTTGCAGACTAAGCTAGTCAGGCTTATGGGGCGATAGTTTCCAGGGTCCGTAGAGGCTCCACCTTTGTGGAGTGGGACCACTGTTGCTGTACGCCATTCTGTGGGCACATATCCTGTAGTGTGGCTGAGATTCTATAGCTGTTTTATTTGAGGGATTAGTTCCTCTTGGAGTTCATGTAGGACACAACCTGGGATGCCATCTGGTCCCATGGAAGCAGTGTTTTTTGCTTTGGAGAGGGCAGCCTTCACCTGAGCATCAGAGATGTTTGGGAGGCAGCCCTCTGCCGGGATAGATACTTGCTCTTTTGCGGCGGGGGGGTGGATAAGTTTGCACTGAACCTGTCTGCCAGGATATTGGCGATGTCTGTGGGTTCAGTGTATTTTTTGTCGTTTAGAATCAACTCAGAACAAGTCTGGGAGTTGCATCCCAGGTTCCTAACATAACTGAAAAAAGCCTTATGATTGTCTTTGGTGTCCTGTACAATTTTTCTGTCAAAGCTGGCCTTGGAGGATTTTATGAGGGATCGTAATTTTTTGTTAGTACTGATCAGAGATGCCTTCCCTATTAGGGATTTTGCTCTATCATGTAGTAGCTTCCTCCTTCTGTTGTATAGTTTATTTATGGCAGGGGTCCACCAGACTGGACGCCTGCCTTTGGATGATTGGGTCTTGGTTTTGTTTGGGATAGCATGATCCATGCATTCCTGGAGATGTCCGTAGAATGCGTTTATATAGGATTCTGCAGTTTAGGCCGTAGTTTCCACTGGCCCTGGGGCCTTGAAGGATTCCACTTCGGTTTTGAGAAGTGAGAAGTTCGCTTTTGAGAAGTTTTTCACTGTGGTTTTCTGGGCTGGGGGTCGGGATGTGGACATCCAGTGAAATTAATTTATGGTCTGATCTTACCAATGAGGGATATACTTCTGGTGTGGAGCATAGAGTCCCCATGTTGGTAATGATCAGGTCTAGTATGTTGTCCCCTCTTGTGGGAGTGGTGACTAGTTGTTCCATAGCATCTGAGTTTATAATTTCCAGGAACCTTTGGACTAAGGTGCTGGGGCTTGAGTAGTGCTCCCAGTCAATGTTTGGGTAGTTGAAGTCGCCCAATATAATGGTGTTCAGAGAGATCTTCATGTTCTCCAATGTTTTCAGGAAAGCCGAGTGGGATTCCTGACTTTGAGAGGGTGGTCTGTAGGATGCTATAAACTGAAAAGCAGTCTTGCCCACTGTTAGTTGCACATGGATGGTCTCCGATACTTCGTGCAATGCCACTAACCTGGAGGTGTGGATATCCTTGATAAATATGGAAACTCCCCCTCCTTTTGTGGTTCGGTCCGGGTTTTGGGGCCGAAAAGCATGATATGAGGTATAGCCTGGTAGTGCTGGGGTGCTCTCTGGAGCCTTGAACCAGGTTTCTGTCACTGCACAGATATCGATGTTCTCCATACTGAGGAGAGCTTCGAGTGCGTACATCTTGAGGTTAAGACTTCTGGCATTAAGCAGCATTACCCTTAGTTTCTTGTTCCTTGTGCTGTCTATGGGGGTGGGTTTGACTTTTGAGCCTTGCCTAAAAAAGGCACTATGGGGGTGGCAAGAGCCTTTGCCAATATCCGAAAGCCCAGTGGTGACAGGTGCAAGCCGTCCCTACTAAAGCAACGTGGCTTGTCGAGCATGTCATCCCAGGCTGACAGACACTGGATCCCCTTTGAATGACACCAAAATTTTAGCCAATTGTTAAAATCGATCATTTTGTCTTTGTACTGTGGCATCATTCTAGGTGAGGGTAAGATGCTGCTCAAGGTCAGGGTCATACCATCCTGGGCTACATGATCAGAGAGCTCCTCTATGTCTCTTTTCATGTAGTCCAGGGAGGTACGTCTCAGGTCATTCACACCAGCATGTACAATGACTGAGTCATATTTGTATTTGCTTTGGAGTGACCTGAGTGCTTGCGTTATGTGGCAGATCCTAGCACCCGACAGGCAGCTCACCGTGACCTTCTCTTTATTCAGCCTGGTGAGCGGGACGTCAGTGTGTCTGACAATAGAGTAACCTATTACAAGAGTATCAGGTGTGTTATTCAGCCTTAAGGGCTGTGGCTGCTTGGCACACTGACTTTGTGGGCTATGTGTTGTGCGTGTTTTGTTTTGAGGTAGCGTTTGCTTGGATGTCTGCTTTGGAGGTCTCTGTTGCTTAGGTAGATTTTTATTTAGAGCCTCTGAGTATGTTTTTGTGCCATGTGGGCTTAAAGAAGCTCAAACCACCAGGATTTCAATGAATAATGTAACCCTGCTTGATCTCTTCAGTATTAATAATTTTCAGAAAGTTGGCTTTCTTTCCCAAGCAGTTGCGATGCTCAGGTAATATTGACTATAACCTAGTCGAACATGAAGCCTCTGATGTCCTTATGCATCCACCTCCGACTGAGTGAAGGCTGCCATGTGGGCTTAAAGAAGCTCAAACCACCAGGATTTCAACGAATAATGTAATCCTGCTTGATCACTTCAGTATTAATAATCTGAGTATCTCTAATCCTTTAATTTCCTTGTGTAACTTCCAGTCAGGGAAGCTATCCAACCAAACTTTTGCAAAACGCAGCTATTCTCTTCTTGACTAGCAAACTGCATAGATTCTAAGATCTGGTAGTTCCTCCACAAGATATTAGTGACCAGACTGCTGTTCCTTCTTGATGGTCAGATAAAGTGCGGAAACCACTGCTACTCATATTACCATTAAACATTTCTTACTTCAACAAGTGTATATAGTCCTTTTTGAACTGAGAGCAATACACTGATAGAAGTCCTGAATACAGTCTTCAACTCTTTTACCATCATAACCACCTCAAGATGTTTTTTTTATCTCCCTCTTTCTCCAAAATGATTCAAGGGATGGTTGCAAAGGACTCATTAAAGTCTTCTTAGTTAGCACTCCAGAAACCCAAGCAAGAATATCTATGAAATGTATGCAGTGAATTAAATCAAGAGCAAACATGCCACCCTATAGCCTGTCCTTGATGGTTTTGGACTTAAGAGTTAGCATGGTAGCAAGAAACAGAAAGTAACCACCTGAAATGTTCTTAATAGCTCTGCAGGAATCTGCACAGAACCTAACAGACATTCTTTGGCTTTCCTTCTTCTGGAGTTTGTAATCAATGGGTGCTTCTATTAAATACAGTCCCCCAGTATCAAGGCAGGCTTTTTCTGTTTCTGAAAAATAATGTAATAAGATACTGCAAGTCCTTCCTGCCCTTCTGGTTTACTCGATGTCCAAGACTGACTGTCTCAATCCAGTTCTTCTAAACATGTGTTATCCATTCATTATAACTCCAGTAACACATCTATATATGCCTAATTGCTACGTAAATCATGGACTATATTACTGTAGGAACAGGATGTAGTGGTTTCAGCCATCAAGACCCCCAGATTATTTCTCACCTCTCATTATTGGACAGTCTCTGTTCTGGCAAATTTAACAAAAATATCAGAAAAGATGATGGCCATCCAGATATAGAAATACATTACAGAGGATGATATTATAACTAACGAACAAACTAACTTTGTTTAGACAAGGGCATATAATTATAACAGCTATCTACATTAGTGCCTCTGTACTAGCAATATGGACAGAGGTCAGATTATAGATGTTTCCCTTTATGATTTTAGTGGGTTAGTTGATTCAGGGGGCCACATTTTGTTGAGTCAGACTTTTCATGAGTCCAAGTTTGTGGAAACCTCACATGACTTGTTTAAAAATGGCCTAGAAAGCCAGAACTAACCATGTGGAGCACAGAGCCTTGACTACAGCCCAAACAATTTGTCTTCAAGTACTGGCTTAGGTGACTGACAGTGTTGGCAGGGGACGATGTTTGCACTTATCTTGGAGGGTAAGGTGGAGGCAAAGCAAGGGCAAAAAAACTGCCACAATCCCTCAGATGACAGGGACATTTTGGAGATGCTCTTAAGGCTCACTAAACAACCACCTGGTAGTAGGACTCATTAGTATACATACTTAATGGCAGCATTCATTAGCAAGTGTACGTCAGTGTGGACTTCCAAAGGAGAAGTAGTGTGAATGCCTGCTATGATGTAGGTAGTCAATCTCCCTGTCCAGAAGTGAGAGTTAAATGCCCTTATTTAAAAGATGCAGGCAAACTATCACAGCTGCATGTATGATAACTTCCCCAGACAGCCCTAACCCTATACAATACAGGGCAAATCCCTTGTTTGGGACAATGAATGAGATGAGTTGGATGGTCAGCAAGCACAGGGGCAAAAAACAACTAGGAAAAAAATGATGTACACAACAGCACATTTGTAGATCAATGAGTGTTTATATACCTTAAAGAAGCTATCCAAGGGCTTGCACTAAAGTATAAATACTGAGCATGTGCGAGCCTGACTGCCATTTTGTAGTTAGCTGTTGAGATGTGAATATGTATGTATGTAAGCTCTGTCCGTTAGTCCATTCGTATTTAAAGATGCTGCTATCCATCCTGATGTGCTTCTGTGTATTAAAGCACCTGAACGAAACCCCAAACCTTCTTATTATTTGTGTTAGAGATGAACAAGCAACATGGTGTCAGAAGCGGCATGTCTAAAGGGCATGAATTCAGAACTGGCACATCCAAGGGGCATGAGGTTTGAGACGGCATGGCTAAAACAATTAGAAGCATTTGGCTATGGTTAAAGGAATGTGCAGGAGTGAATCATCCTAAAAGGGGGTAAAACTTTGCAAAACAAGTCAGAAATGAATTTAAATATTAATCTTGCTCAGCAGTATTTCTTATTCATATAATATGAAAAGGGGCATACAGAACATTCTAAATGATATTCGCATAAACAGATATGTACGTTAATGATTAAAATATTCAAATTACTACAGGAAATGTTTGAAATAAAGTCCTAATTGCATAAAATGAATAAAGTAAAGTGAAATGACTGCATTTTCACAACGCATGTGTATTTTTCTTATTAAGCAAAGATATCCAAGTTATCAGAAGTCTGTAAAGTGTTTGCATGTTCGTGTAGTGTTACAGTAAAGCTATTTCACAAAGTGCAGCCATTACAAGGCATATTTTGCAGAGTACAACCATTACAAAGCATATTTCGCAAAGTAGTATCTCAAAGAGTTTATTGTGCATTTGAATGTTGTTATAAGCTCACAGCACAGTGTGTTCATACATAATTACAAGGGCCATATTTTCAGTGTGTTTGTGTATGCTTTGTGCGCATGGCAGACGGATTTCAAAAGCTCAGTGCATTTGTGTTTGACAGTAATTTTACTGGTAATTGGAGAGTGTTTGAAGAAGAGTGACATTTTCATACAGGCTGCATTTTCTGATAAAGATGACAATACAAAGGCATTTATTCTACTTAGTTTAGCTGGATTCGAAGCTATAGAAAGGGAATGCTCATTTGTGCATGCACCTGCTGTTTATGCTGGAGAGGGGAAAACCGTCATATTGTCATACAGGTGAGTCAAGGACCCAGAGTGCTTAAAACATAAATGTAGAGAACTGTCTAACCCCTGGACAAATGTTACAATGGAAAGGCACTTATTTTACACAAGGGATCAAAAGCCTTGTGAAACCTTTGCAGCGTATATATAACTGACCTGAGAAATAGAGCTAAAACTTAAGGAAGAGTTGATAAAAGACAGACTGGTGTGTGGTATAAAGGATGGTTCTCTGAGAAAGATTTTGCTTCTTGATAGTGATTTAACTTTGAATAAGACCATTGAGATCTGTCAGATATACTGTACCGGCTTACAGAAAAGCACACAAATATACTTACAAATGAGAGCAGCTCTAGAAGGCACAGTGATGCAGCATGTGGTTAAAAGAAACAGGCCTAAGCACATGGTAGCTGTAACCCCTGCAGCACTCACTAGTACACCCCAGAACATTCTAGCAAATTTCAGACTTTGCACAGCGTCAGTGAAGCACAATAGTGAGTCAGCAAAACCAAAAGGCTTCATGGTTGCCACCAATCCTAGTGTACCAAATTTCAATGCTAACTGTCATAATTGTGGCAGCAATCATGAATCTAAAAGGGAAACATGTTTAGCTTTTGGTCAGCAATGCCACAAGTGTAATAAATGGAATCACTTCAAAAGATTTTTTAAATCAAAAGAATGTGGGCACTTTTTTATTAAAAGGGAACATTTTAAGAAACAAGTTGATCAGTTAGACTGTGGAAGTTCTACTCTTTATGTTGATGTTGTGTCACTGCTTCATGAAATGGTCAAGGCAGTAGATTTAAGAGCCAAGAATAAAGTATTGTGTACAGTTCAGATAAATGGCAAACCCACAGAGTTCAAGGAGGACACAGGTTCTAAGTGCAATGTTATGCCAGCAGAAACATTTGTGAGAGTGTGTAAAAGTGAAAGGCTTGATGTGGCAAGGTGTGTGAAATTTGTTGCCTATGGAAGTGAAGAAATTCAAACTGAAGGTTCAGTAATGCTTTTATGTTATTCTATAGGAAGGCACTATGACTTATTATTTTATGTGGTCAAGAGGCACATCTAGTCATTATTAGGGCTCAGAGACACTTTGAAAATAGGACTGCTTTCATAATAAGGAAATCCATCATGTTAGCTTGAAAGACCACTACTCTAATTTTGCCCAGCACATTTTTTCTACCTATGCAGATCTTTTCCAAGACAAACTAGGCAAACTTCCAGTTGTGTTCTCCATGAAGTTAGACCTAGAGATCAGTCCAGTTATCAGGCCAGCATGTAAAGTTCCAATAGCCATGCAGGACAGAGTCAAAGGCAAGTCAGATGAAATGGTGCGACAAGGTGTAATTTGTCCAGTGGAAACTCCAACACATTGGGTATCTTCCATGGTAGTAGCTCACAAGAAAAGCTCAGATGACATCAGATTATGTACTGATCCATGGGATTTGAACAAAGTGCTAAAAAGACCTCATCATCCAATGCGCACAGTCAAAGAAGTCACAGCCTTGATCCCAAATGTCTTAGAGGGAAAGAGTTAAATTTGGCAAATTCAACTTGACAAAAACTCCTCATTGCTCACAACTTTCAGTACTGAGTTTGGGAGGTTCAGATCTTTGAGAATGCCATTTGGAATAAATTCTGCAGCTGAAGTCTTTCAACGTGCAATGGAGCAAATTTTTTCGAGGTATCCTTGTGCTGTTATAGTAGACAACATATTGGTAGGAGGTCATGATGAAGCAGAAATTGACAGAAAACTCAGAAAAGTTCTAGAAAGGGCACATCAAGTGAATCTTAAGCTCAATGCACAGAAATGCAAATTCAGGCTACAAGAAGTTCCTTATGTTTGTCATTTATTCACAAATAAAGGCCTATGACCAGATCCTACAAAACAGCCATTCTCGAAGTGCCAGCTCCAGACAGTGTTCAAACCCTGCAACGTTTTCTTGGCATGGTCAACTACCTAAGCAAGTTCATTCCAGACTTGAGCCAACTATCAGCACCACTCAGAGGGCTGACATGTAAAGATATTTCCTGGTCTTGGTCAGAGCAACACCAAAGAGCATTTGATGTCCTGAAACAGACAATTGCCAGTCCACCGACACTCAGATACTTTGATGTTCACAAACCCATTACACTTTCTGGTAATGCTTTGAAATCTGGACTGGGTGCAGTTATTCTCCAAGAGGATCAGCCTGTTGCCTATGCATTGAGATCCCTTACCCAAAATGAACAGCAGTACGCCCAGATCGAGAAAGAGCTTTTGGCAATTGTGTTTGCATGTTTGAAGTTCCATGATTAGGTTTATGGTAGACTTATTCAGATCAAAACAGATCACCAACCACTAGTCACAATCCTGAGTAAGCCAATGCATTCAGCTCCAGCCAGACTGCAACATATGATGCTGAGATTGCAAAAGTACAATTTCAATCTTATCTACAAGAAAGGCAAACTTCTTTATCTTGCTAATACATTATCCAGATCACCCAGAAATACCACTGAACAGAATGACAATCAAGGTTCTCAATTACTTGATGATTTTGAAGTCATGGAAGTGCATCATTTTTCTTCCGCATGTCTTGATGAGCTGAGAGAACACACAGCCACAGATGCAGTTTTACAAAGGCTAACCACTTTATCAATCAAGGTTAGCCATCAAAGCAATCTAGTTTGCCTCAAGAAGTACAACCTTATTTTCCATACAGAGATGAGATTTTGTCTGACAAAGGTATCATAATGAAGGGTCTAAAGTCCTTGTAACCTGAGAAGGTTACTATCTTGCATCGTAGTCACCCAGGAACCAAATCTACCAAAAGAAGGGTGAGAGAGGTGGTATTTTGGCCTTCAATGTCACAAGACATTGAGAGAGCATTTTCTTCCTGTTCAGTATGTAATAGTGCAAAGCCTCATCAACAGAAAGAACCACTTCAGCTCAACCAGATTCCAGAACTACCTTTGTTGACAGTAGCCACAGACAACTTCGAGTGGAATAGTCAACATTATTTGGTGTTTATAGACTCTTACTCCAATTGGTTCAAGACTGACCTACTTCCCAACCTAGCATTCAGTACCATCATTACTAAGATGAAACATCATTCTGCTGTACATGGAAGTCCACACAAAGTTATTTCAGACAATGACATGCAGTTTACAGGCCAATAGTTCAAGAGATTTGCAGAAGAATGGGACTTTGCTCATGTCACAAATTGTCCAGAGTACCTGCAGTCAAATGATTTAGCAGAATGCACAGTGCAAAGTGCAAAGCAGTTACTTGAGAAGTCCAGATGAGACAATAGTGATGTTTTCTTGCATCTCATAATTCTCAGAAATATTCCTCGTGATAAACATCTTGGTTCACCTGCTTAGAGACTTCTGTTGCGACAAACCAGAACCACATTACCAATCAGTAGTCAATCGTTGCTTCCATGTGTCAAGAACAACAGATCAGTGAAAGCCAATCTGTTGAAGAAACATTTATCCCAAAAGTCCTTCTATGATAAGACCAGTAGACCACTCAATCTATTATGAGCAGGAGAAGAAGTAAGGATGAAGCTATCTAAAGGTTATGATCGGATTGGTGTCATGAAGAATATTGGTCCAGAACCGAGATCATACATTATAGAATAAGAAGGCGTGTGAGCCTATACCACAGCAAATAGCCTGTGAGAAAGACTCTTTATCTCAGAGTGAGTTGTCCGGTGTTCCAATTTCAAAAGAATTTCCAGAGGACATTTCTGTTCCTGTGATGAATGGAGACATTCCTGATATGAGCTTTGCACTGCAGACTGTCATTGTTGCTAATTTTAGTCCCAACTGTTATGTTACAATATATGTTCGCATCTCTAAACCTAGTAATAAATATGAAGCAACTCGAACATGAACATTGTATTTTTGTTTTTGATATACATGGTAATGCATGCCTGTCTCTGCTATTGTTTTGCATAAAGGGAAATATTTTTAAGAGGGAAGATGTAGATCAATGAGTGTTTATATAACTTTAAGAAGCTATCCAAGGGCTTGCACTAAAGAATAGATACTGAGCACGTGCAAGCCGGACTGCCATTTTGTAGTTAGCTGTTGAGATGTGAACATGTATGTATGTAAGCTCTATCTGTTAGTTTGTTTGTATTTAAAGATGCTGTTATCCATCCTGATGTGTTTCTGTGTATTAGAGATTCTGAACAAAAACCCCAAGCCTTCTTGTTATTTGTGTTAGAGAAGAACAAGCAACAACATTTAAGGACATTTAAGGACAAACCTGGCAGCCTGGCATTTGGTTGCACAAACATCCTCTCTAGAGTAATGCAGTCAGTTACTTCCTGCATTTCATGGATTGATTAATTTAGTCTCCATTTGCATACTTTGTGACTTTGAACAAGACCCTTAATAAGACAGTGCTAACCGGTCACCCCTAAAAAGAGACGCGTGTCCAGTGGGCTTATCTGGTTAACACATAAAATAAAACTAGTATCCTATTCTTTTCACTCCTTCTTATGCAGCATTCTTTGAATGCCCCTGAAATATACACTGCAGTTTATGTTAATGATTTAGTGTTAGTATATTCCTCAAACTCCTATCCTGAGTCCAAGGAGGGACATTAGAAAAAAGTGAATGGCTCAGTAACTATCTTCTGCAAGTAAATCTATACAAGACCAAAGTCTTGAAATTCCAAGAAAACATAAGCAATGTCAGGAAGTCCCTTTGAAGTCCTACAGCCTAACGTTGTCACATTAGACTATGAAAAAT
This sequence comes from Protopterus annectens, assembly GCF_019279795.1. NCBI lineage: Eukaryota > Metazoa > Chordata > Ceratodontiformes > Protopteridae > Protopterus > Protopterus annectens. Next base: position 1,679,944,401 of record NC_056735.1, on the reverse strand, counting down.
TTCCACAACCTAGGGAATTGACACAGCTCTTCCTTCCCCTTCAGGTTACTACCTACAGCTCCTTAAAGTGAAGATCAGCAGACACTGTTCCTTTGTCACAAAATTTCTATGTTTCCTTGACCTGTGGCTAGAGTGATTATTTACACAGGTGTCCTTATTGCTTGCCTACAGTGTCTCTTTCGGGTGTTACGAGCAGTCACTGTACTGATTCATGGCATGATCTATATTACTGTATGTATGTGGTCTAATACTGTCCACCCTTTTTTGACATACAAAAAGTGTGAACCAGAGTATAAAAGCATGCCTCCAAAGCCAGGTAAGACTGTCTTTTCTTTTAATTTTGTAGCTGTTATATGCCACATACTGCTGTGACTCTGATGTCTACAGGGTTATACTGCATTGCTGTATACAGCAAGTCCTGTAAATCATATGTTTCTCTGTTCTGTTCTATTATTGATCTTTGGGTTCTGCTGCTGCACCTGTTACTTCTAATACCTGTTGCTTTGCTGTGTGCTTTGCTTTCCCTGCTCTTTTGCCAGTGCTCTACATCATGGCAAAAAGTGTCTGTTTTATAAGAGCCTACCCATCCACTTAGGAAAAAAAATAGATATGCTAAACATAAACCCTACAGATCTCTAACACATAATAATGAACTGCAGAAGGACTCTGGCTGAGTGCAAGTTAAATCCTGTACCATTTTGTTCCATTACCAGATACAGAAAATTCTAGACAAGCCTTACAAGTGTCAGAATAAATACAACAGAAGGAAACTACAACAAATGATAACATAGTATACAATGATGAAAAATTTACAACATATAAAATCATCAAATGAAGGCATAGATGTTGCTCAGATCTTATTCTTCGTTTGGTGGACTTAAAATCAGCTTACAAGGTAGTCGTGCACTAGGTAGAAATATGTCCTGATAATACTACATTCTACAATTTTGCAGCAAGCAATTTAATATCACAAAAAAGCAGCTGATTTGGTAATTTCAGAAAATGTATCCATATTCTCCTTCTAGTAAGACACCATGAAACCTATGTATTGTACTATAATTCTGATCTAATAAGTGAAAATGAAGTTACTGGTGGAACAAATTTTAGCAGTAAATAAAAATAAAATGACCCAAAGTTGCAAGCCATCATGTTTCTTCATGCATCCAAATACTACTGCAACACAGGGATTCTATTTCCAGGTTTGAAAACCACCCAGAATCAATGAATTGGGGTCTTGTTCTACTAAAGGAATTGATAGATCACCAATAATTACAGGAGATACTGAATCAACTTTAGCAATCAAAAGGACGGGACTGGATAACTTGCAATCTTGCTTTTTTTTCATTTTTCTGTAGTGACCTCCACGTGTCTTTTTTTTTTATTGTTTCATATACTTTATTAAAGAGGACAACAAACGACTGCACATCATACCTACACTAAAGTTGTGAGATGCTTCTGGGTTCATGGCAAAAAGTTTTTATTTATTTTCCCATGGCACAAGCTACAGAAAGATAATTAGAGAAAAATTAAATTATCTACACTAGCACTTCCCGTCATCCATAGAATGAAACAAACTACAACACCTCCCAACTCCCATATACTGTCATTAGCTATATCAGTGTCTCACAGCAGCAACAGGCATTCATTAGCTATAATAGTGTTTCACAGCAGACACAGACTGTCAGTAGCTGTACCAACACCTCACAGCAGCCACAGACTGTCATCAGCAATACCAGTGTCTCACAGCAGCCACAGACTGTCATTAGCTATACCATTGTCTTACAGCAGCCACAGAATGTCATTAGCTGTACCAACACCTCACAGCACCCATAGACTTTCATTAACTATACGAGTGTCTTACAGCAGCTACAGACTGTCAATAGCTATACCAGTGTCCCACAGCAGCCACAGACTGTCATTAGCTGTACCAACACCTCACAGCAGCCACAGACTGTCATTAGCTGTACCAGTGTCTCACAGCAGCCACAGACTGTCTTTAGTTATACCAGTGTCTCACAGCAGCCAAAGACTGTCATTAGCTGTACCAGCACCTCACAGCAGCCACAGAATGTCATTAGCTATACCAGTGTCTCAGAGCAGACATAGACTGTCATTAGCTGTAGCAGTGTCTCACAGCAGCCATAGATTGTCATTAGCTATACCAGTGTCTCACAACAGCCACAGACTGTCATTAACCATACCAGTGTCTCACAGCAACCACAGACTGTCATTACATGTACCAGTGTCTCACAGCAGCCACAGACTGTCATTAGCTATAGTACTGTCTCACAGTAGCCACAGACTGTCATTAGCTGTACCAGTGTCTCACAGAAACCACAGACTGTCATTAGCTGTACCAGTGTCTCACAGCAGCCACAGACTGGAATTAACTATACCAGTGTCTCACAGCCGCCACAGACTGTCATTAGCTGTACCAACACCTCACAGCAGCAACAGAATAAAATTAGCTATACCAGTGTCTCACAGCAAACACAGACTGTCATTAGTTATACGTGTCTCACAGCAGCCACAGGCTATCATTAGCTGTACCAACACCTCACAGCAGCCACAGACTGGCATTAGCTATACCAGTGCCTCACAGCAGCCACAGACTGTCATTAGCTATACCAGTGCCTCACAGCAGTCACAGACTATCATTAGATATACCAGTGTCTCATAGCAGCCACAGACTGTCATTAGCTGTACCAGTGTCTCACAGCACCTACAGACTGTCATTAACAGCACCAGTGTCTCACAGCAGACACAGACTGTCATTAGCTGTACCAGTGTCTCACAGCAGCCACAGACTGTCATTAGCTATACCAGTGTCTCACAGCAGCCACAGACTATTAGCTGTACCAGTGTCTCACAGCAGCCACAGACTGTCATTAGCTGTACTAGTGTCTCACAGCAGTAACAGACTGCCATAAGCTGTACCAGTGCACCCCACACCCTCTGCTCTTTATTTAAACTGATTCCAAGATCGCACTACAGTGGGGAAAAGGGCAAATTCCCTGATTACTACTGTACTGTAATCTTAGTCAGAATGGTTTGACAAACCAAATTGTTGATCATATGTTCACAACCATATGGGTTTCAACAATTTGGTTCTTCAATAAATTGAGATAGACCTTACTATATCATAAAGTAGTACTTCATTTTATATGAGATAAACAATGGAATGCCTCACATTTCAGTGCAAAGGATTAAAACTATATACTAGTAATAAGCTTCACCTTTAAGTCATGGGTTTGATTCCCTCAACTTCCATCTGCTACTGTGTGACTGTGAGCATACAACTGAATCTGGCAAAAGCACCTTGAATGCACATTAAATGATGCTTTCTAGCCAAAGGGGTTTCCCGCAAGTCAACAATAAGGAAAAACATGCCATTGGTTTAATACACCTAATGTATCACAGTTCATTGAGAACATTACAGAGTCTGAGATGCTAAACATTTGACAATTAAAAGAAATAGTACTGGTTGTATTATACATTGATAAGGATTTTATGCTGGCTGTAGAACTGATATATATGTACAGGATATGCATAGTAACAATATGAAGATTGTTGTTGAATGTCTGATTTTATGAAGAGCAGACAAGTGTAGTCTGCTAAAATATAGTACCAAACATCTAATAGTACCAACTGGGGTTTGCATTCTATAACTTGTTCACTACTTTGCATTTCCTCAATATTGTTGTTTCTAATCTTTGCTCTTACTTAACAGAACAGTTATTCATAACACATGCAGTATACAGAATGTTATTTTGCACAAAAGTCCATAATACTCCATAGCAGTGTGTGATGTGAACAGACAGGGCTTTCAGAAATAGCAAGACCACTCTTATTTAATGCTCTCTTCTCCCTTGGCAGCTAGCCATGGCTGGTAGGTGTTCACAGCTGTCTAGGAAATATCATGCACTGTGATACAGTCTGTTACTATAAACAAGTAGGTTTTTGTCTGCTAACATTAGTATAGTAGCTGTTTTTTATTTTTAATATGCAAAGAAATATGAAATTAGAATAAATGCACTGTCCTGAGCCACAGTCTTTATAGAGCATGATCAAAACATGTCTGTGTCAAACTATAGACACTTTGATGACTAAGAGTGAAGACAATGTTCCATTTGTGATCTGAAAGCTAAGACTAACATGCCAACAATGATACAGTACCAAATTATCAGCCTTGGAAAATAAAGTATCCTTTTGTGATACTAAAGTTCTTACATAAAACAGCTTTCTTTGCAAAAAGATAGCTATTTTTATTCGGCTATCAGGAGAAAAACATGATTTTGAATGTCTGTCGTAATATACTATGTATCACTTTATGAGTAAGTGATATTAAAGGTGCATAAGATGTTTTGTTTACCTGTGTCTCCTTCCATTTCACAGAGTAGTTATAATATTACTTTTTTCTGCACTATATTTTACATAACAGATTTCTCATGTAATATAATTTATGCTTTAAATTAGTAAAAAAGCTATCTCTTAAGACAGCTGGTAGCAAGACTCATAAGATATGTTAACTTCATTAATGCTTCATGATAAAAACATTTTAATGAATTACACTTTGTGTTTAAGCAACATTATTTCTATGGGTGACAAACATACCTCTCAACTGTTCAGATTTTTGCAGAACGTCCAGATTTTTTACTCATATTTTTAGTTTGTTCCTCATAACATTTGTGGTTTTCTGGCAATTCTCTTGGATGATCTGAGGAATTAAGTCACTAATACATTTGAGTTTGACTTCAAATCCTTCAGAAAATGTATGTTAAAACAAACCCTGTTACTCTAGCAACATTCTAAGTTTATAACAGCAGTATTTAAAATATGTCCCTGTTTTGGGCCTTTGTTCCCCTCATTTTGTTGGGCTTTGTCCAGATTTCCTGCACTAAGAGGTTGGGAGGTATGGTGACAATTTATATATTTTTAAGGAATGTTATAGAGCTGTGGAGAGACTGTCTGACATGCTCTTGCCAGATGTGGTCCTACACCATATTCAAATTAGGATAGCAAATCATTTGCAGTTATTAAAGTTGCAACACAGCTATTACATCAAACTGCATCATTTGTTCTTATTGACCATAGTAGTTATCTATCTTGTACCACTGCAATATTTAGAATTACATTTTCTGACTGTAATATCAGGCTCGACCTGTAATTGGTCAGCTTTTATCAGTGCTCTACCCTAATAAACCAACATAAATAAATGAATAAATAATGCCTAAAAAGAGCACTGTTTTAAAAGTTAGTATGTTTAAATAGCTTGCTTGCATATTGACTGTCATGGGGTTCTTCCTGCATCAGCAGTTGTTGCCTAGTTATTAAATGGAATAGACATAGCCAGCTTTGGTTCCTGTGTGCCACCATATCCAACTACATCTATGGCAGATCTAAATTAACATAAAGTGATGTCAGAATGGGATTGAGTAGCAACTGGCAATTCAAATCAACACCACAAGTACTTCATTCAAAGGACTGAGAGGCACATTCTTCAGGTCCATGCTTCCATCAATAAGGTAAACTGATGAAAAGAAATGATGCAACCAATAAAAGTGGAAGATTCAAAAGGTGAAACAAATGAAATCTTTGAATAAACAGAAAGTGAATGAAGACCATGTGGGCTATATACTTCAGATGATAAAATGAGCAATACTATCCAAAATAAAACAGCAAACTGATGAAATGAGGCACAAGAAAATGGCACTGAAGCAAACTCTGTCAGGCAAACCACCTGCTTGCCATTCAAATTTGTAATTAAATCTTGATAATGTCAGCAAATGAGTGTCAGAAACATTTTTTCTCAGCAGCATAGCTATAAAATTGGTAATCATTTGAAATGTTGGCACCCACTAGACCACGTCCCAAAATATGGAGACTAAATGGCTTAAAGAATGTTTTTACATATACTAAGCTGAAGATGCCATTTCTCAGAATATTCCATTCTCTTTGAGGTATGGCAATCTAAGAGTTGGTGTATATATATATATATATATATATATATATATATATATATATATATATATATATATATGTTTGGGGGTATGGAGGGCTTCCCCCCACATGGGTTGGTGAAGGGGTGACTTGCTCTTTGCTCCAAGAGACGTTTAATGGAGAAGGCAATTTTCTAGATTCTCTTTCCTGTGTTTTCAGTCTTTTTTTCGACTTGTTGGCACAAGACATTTTGAATGCCAACATTTCAGTAGGAAGCCTATAAAATCCTCATGACAGTCATTATTCCATTTATTTCACCAGTAAGACTGGTTTTCCACTAAGGTTTGGCAAAAATCTGGAAACAATGGTTGTAGAAATTTAACCTTGTGAATTTTGCAACTGGCATACTAGAGAAAAGTAAGGAGTTGCAAGTTGCTCCTTTTCTTCAGCTTGTGGAAATGACGTCTTAAAGGTATTTAATGCAGTTAATTTCCTAAGGAGCAACAGATCAATCTGTGTGTTATTAAGTGCAGATGTAATCAATAATGTGATCCTAAAAAGAACTTGCTGTATATTCATGATTCATGTTTCACTGAGAATCAACGTCATGTGACTGACTTGAGAATTAGAGATGAAAACTTAGCTTGGAGAGCTGCATGACTCACTGCTGAGATATAGAATTGTATATGGCATAAAAATGATAAGGTGACAAACTCTTGTCAGACATAACTTTGTAGGAGGCTATGAATGGATGTGGAGCAGCAGAACTAATTAACATTTAAATAGGTAGCTGGATGAGTATTAAATTAAAATGGAAAGAAACATCTGTTAAAAATAAACAGAATAAATATATTGCAGCACAGTATAATGTTAAAAATGTCTCAAATCATGTGGTAGCAAAGAGATCTAACACTTTGTTGTTTATGATGACTGAGTTATACAATAAAGACATTCAGCTAAACAGACATCGCATTGCTCAAGGTATGGTTATCAGCATAATAAGGAGTCAGATCATGCTGCAAACAGAGACTGCAGAAACTGTATACCATTTAAACATATTTCTAAAATATGCAAAAAGTAACTTGCATAGAGAGGCAAGTACCGTGCCTGTGACCCAGGCAATACAAGCTCAGGCAATGAAGAAGTTACACAAGGGAAGATGGCAAATAACAGACAGTGCTGAGTTTGCCCATCTCAGGAAGATCACTTGTATGCCACTTGGGGTATCATAGCAACTTAATTTGCCTACCTCTGAGGTCATACAACCTTTGGGAAAAGAATATTCCCTTTTACTGTGGCTGTCCAATGTAAATGATGTAAATGACTTTCATTTTTCAGGATAATCATCAATGTTTTCAGGAGAAACCTTTAATTACTTATATGTTTGCAGTAACATTGTGTCATTTTGGGGTTATTTAGCTTTGTTACTTATGAAGTATGGAAAATAGTCATCCCTCAGGATTTAATAAAATCTGTGTAGGCACCGTGTAGAGCCTACATGGAATGTGTCCATGTACACAGCCATGATTCACCCTCAGCAGTATGCTGAGGGACAGCCAAGGAATAGGGATATTGAATCAATGTAGGGAGAGGTGTAGCAGCTACCTGTGGCTGAAGATGAGTGTGAGGCTCCCTGTAATGCTCCCAACCACTGTTGTAATGTTGTGAAGTGTGTCAAATGTTTAATATGTCATTTTTATAAGCTTTTTTTTTTTTTTTTCATGTTGCACAGTGTGGAGCACAGCAATGCTAAGCATATAGAGAGCTGACACCTGCCAGACATCTAAAAATAGAAAACAGATATAATTATTTATTTATAGGTGTGTTTAAGGGTCTATATTATCAGGCAGAAAGTGCATGTGCGACTACATTAAAGTCGACACTTAATGCACGAAACCTAAAAATTCCCTAGGGAAAAAGCTTACACGGTCGTTCGCTAAAAAAAATAATTTAACATCATAAATAGGTTGGGGCTTCGCCCACCACACCCCCCTAACTAAATATACTAACTCCGAGATCACACTATAGGGAAGGAAAGGGCAACTCCATGAAGTTGGCTAAATATCTCCTTGCCATATGATATATTCATCGAATCGCGTAAATGTGATTCAATGAATACGTGTCGCTATTTCCATATTCGCTTAGAAACATTTTTGTGCTTCTAAAATAGAGCCGTGTTTAAGCATGTTTGTAAGGTGCGGTGCCTTGCCGTGCTCAGCAACGCTAACAGATAGCCTAATAGTATATGTGAAGGTGTACCAGTTTTTATAATATCCAACTAGCTACATGTTTATGTACTATTTTTCCATAATTTAATAAAAATATTGTGAAATTTGGCACTGCTCATTCATTTATGTATTTGGGTTAATTAAAAATGATGTTCCATGCTGTTAAGACTAACAATGATTTGTTCATATCTAACCTCAAGTTATTGCTATACCTCAATTACAACAGCACATCAAGGTAGGCCAGTTCCAGCTGATCCCCCTACCTTGCCTCAGCTGGCCAGGGCACTGGGTCCCATCACATCTGCTGCCCCTGCACTACCTGCAATGTTGGGAAATACCACCACATGGAATAGGGCCCCGCCTCCCTCTGGAAGCAGTGGTGGAGGGAGTGTTGTCACCCATGATGAGCTGCAAGTCTTGTTGCATGATGTTGTCTACCATGGGTTTGACTGCCACCGGCACTGAATTGAGGGAATGCTGGCCAACCTGGTGGGGCAGCCTTGCCCTGGAGCCCAGCAGCACTGCCACCCTTGAGGCAGTGAAGGAGCAGTGCCAACAGTTCCATGAGTTGGGATGTGAGTCATGCTGCTGCAGTCTGGAGGCACATGGGACTTGAATTCCACAATACCCTCCCTCTCAAATGTGTTCACCCCCTCATGTGTCACACACCGCCCCTGTCTACTGTCTTGTCTGTCTGAAAATGCATCCTCACTTGCCCAACTTACCTCTGCAACATGTAGATATCTACCTTCTCCAACATTCCACTGACACCTTAAAAAAATGGGCACCTGTCCCAAAAAAAAAAAGAAATATCTCCCCCCAAGCATAGCTCTCCATTTCGCCAAATTGTCCACTGGACACATGTTATTTGGTCCAATTGGCTTGACAATGTAGTTATGTTGTCCCCACCCCTCTCTCTATGGGTGAGAGTTCAAATCCATGTACATATTCTGTCAAAGTGCATAGTTGGTGCTGTACAAGAAATGGATAGTTATGGTTCTTTCCTACACCCTTCCTGCACATTCCTACCTGACATCTACTATGTTTTTCTTCCTGCTTGCACCCCATTTCACCACTTTCCTATCTCCCCATTTTTTCTTTTCTTTATGTTTTTTTAAAGCAATGCTGCATGGCACACTGCCTCACCCTGCTTTGCTAAGCTCAGCTAAATAGAGCTATACTGATTATATGTGTCCTTAAACTACACATTTGCAAAATAAACATCTGCCCCATGTTTTGAACCTGATAGCATTGCACCTGCAGACCAGTGCATTAATCTGCCACACCACGCAACTCTTACTTAAAATAGGTTCTTTAAAAAAACATAGTAATTGACAGTTACAGTCATTAAGTGAGTCTCAGCCTAGCTCTGTGCCGCGCTGTGCAAACTTCAATAAAACTGAATGGAAAACATGGGAGTATCACCTACAGACATGCACGGGACCTCTCCATGGTCCATCTTACATGCTTCCTTCCTGACTCACACACATGCTGTCTACCATTTGGACCAGCCTAGGCTTCCTGCACCCCCACACAACACCCTTTGCAAGTGATGATACCTGTGCCTCATCCCTGTTATCCTTGCCATCGATGCAAGGAAATGAAGCTATGTGTCTGATGCACAGGGTGACTATATTACTTAACATGTACTTGTGTGATGCAGTGTTGGTTCACCATACCACTTGCAGTGGTTACTGACAGATATTGTATGCTGACACTTGTTATGAGTGCACCACATAAATTTGTGTACCTTATGTTGTATAATGTTATATTGGCTGTACAGCATAGTAGATGGATAACTCACTGTAAGGACATTAACCTAGTATGTAAATCTACTCCAACGCTATCGCACCACCAGACCACTAAGATCCAGCAACAAAAATCACTTGCAGATCACTAAAGCCAATAACTCTACTGGTGAAGCACTATTCTCTTGCACCATAGCCAAATTATGGAACTCACTCCCACCCACAATTACCTCCATACCATCATGCACCCACTTCAAAACTTTACTAAAAGCACCTAAAACATGCTGGCTATGCCCTTGCAACTCCCACTCTAATATCATCCACCCCATCCAACCACTACCTTTCTTTCCACTCCACTAACTACCTTGATTATAGCGAGCTCAGATGCTCATAAGCCTAGTACTTATTATACAGCAGGAACTTCTCATTGTAACATTTGTTAATGTCTGCTATGTACTTCACAGATAAAGATTCTAGTTGCCTACTGATGTACTATGTTCTTCATCTGTAAATATGTTGTAAGTAATTGCTATGTTAAATTGTTAATCGCTATGTAATCCAATGTAACTACTATCTGTTTATTTTACTGTGGAGCTTTTCTCCCCGGGCCTCCGCTGAAAATGGACCTATGACCAGTCGGACACACCCGGTCAACAAATTTAAATAAATAATAATAAAATAAATAAATAAATGTGACGTTAGTCCTACATGCTTGTGGGAGAGATTTGGCTAGTAGACTGAAACACACCCTTTTAACAGAACCCTGCCTAATGGCACACAGAGCACCTCAGTGCACCTCAGCATATGCCATCAGTCTGATTGGCTGAATGACCATCATCTCAACACAGGGCATCTGCTTGTGTCCCTATTGGACTGGGTATGATGATGTCTGTGATCATGAGGGCTGTATGGCCATTATTCTAGTGCAGTTCAAACATCCTATGGTTCCATGACATGATGTATAATGCTTTAACAGGCTCACACACAAATATGGCTAAGTTGAGGTTAGCACCACACACAAATATGGCTAAGTTGAGGCTAGCACCACTTCCACTTTCTGTGTACAGAACACGCCAAGGCACACACGTATTGCAAGTAGGCTTTATGTAGATGTGAACACTTATCTATGTAATGGTACATACTACAGATCACGGTACATGTTGCAAGCAACACACCTCATGTCTGCTAGTACTATCAGTTTAGGGCATATTACGTTTGATGAGATAAGCAGGCTTTGTTGTGGTCAGTCCTTTGGGGGGCCACATCACCTGCTACAAATAAAACACTGCAAAATCCTACCTATGTCTAGGTTATGCCATATGGATATATATACACATGCACCAAGTGGGCTGGAGTGAGATTAGAACCTCTATCTATTTAGTCTTATACACTATAGATCACAGTACTTATTTCAGCTTACGTCTGATACTACACTGTTAGCTGGTACTCTTATGGTGGATGACATCATCAAGCCTTGTAGAAGAGGGCAGTTTGGAAGCCAGCAGCAAGTTATAGGCCCATAAAGTACATAACCATTGCAGGTGGATAGCCCATGAGGCCATGTCCGTTGTTATGCAGAGGAATACACAGACACACACACACACACACACACACACACACACACACACACACACACACACACTCGCGCGCACCAAGTGGGCTGGAGTGAGATTAGAATCCATGCCTATTTAATCTTATACACTAAGTCTGTTGTATATTGTAGGCACAATACTTCTGCATTACACAAACTAGGCATGTGTTGAACAGCAACTGTAGCCTGACGAGTGATATTGCTTCATGCTGTTATCTGCATCTAGTATCTTAGCAATGAGATAACTGTTGTTATCCTAGCTATGTGTGTACAGTTACCAGTATGGCCATATGTGGCTGTTTGCAGTTACATAGGTGAACCTGTGGGCAGGGATAATGTGCCCTGTCCATACGTGTGTTGACAACATTATACATTACACCACCTGATCACCTCAATCTGTCTATGTGGTGACATCCAGCAGGCACAGGGTTCTTTAGGTAAGTGGATTATGTACTGTTGCATCCTTAGTTTGGATCCTTTGAGTATGGCTGTGTGATAGTGCAGATTTACTCACCATTATTAGGGTATGTTGGACAATACAGACATCCACACACATATTTCTGTATATAAGAGGAATGTATATGTAAATGCTATGTATATGTGTTATGTAGATATATGGGGGGAGTGTATGTATCATTTTAATATATATAGCTATATATATCGGTATATATCTATTTGACACTACATAGCGATGGATATACTCTGCATATGCGAGAGAGATAGTGATAGATGTATATGATTACATATGTGTCTGTATGTCTAGACATTTATACATAACAGGTCATTTTATTGAAGGGGCAACAGAATTCCGCTCATTTTAAGTAAGTGTCTGGACATGCCCAGTGGAACTGTCAGTACTGGTAAAGTGACTCCAAGACACACATACCTGTACTCCCGTCTCGGATTTTGTATGTTACAGACATTAACATCCGCCCCTGTTTCTGCAGTACTCCACTTCACTCAAAATGTCCACGCCATTCCCCAGCTGTGTGCTGTACTTAATATGTGACTGAGGTTGGTAATGTTACACCACCAACAGACTGATAATCTGCATACCTCTCAACTGTCCTGATTTTCACAGAATGTCCAGAGTTTTGCCTCATATGTTTGGTCTGTTCCTCATACATTTGTGTTATTTGGGTGAATTATTGAATATTAATGTCACTACATTATACTATCAGACTTTATATCCTTCAGACAATATGGAATAGTGCAACACCTTTACTTCCAGCAACTTTATAGGTTTATGGGAACAATATTTAAAATCTGTCCCTATGTTTGAGCCTTTGTCCCCCCAATCTTTCTGACTTTGTCCAGATTTCTTGAGAGGTTGAGAGGTATGACAGTCTGTGAAAACACCAACATAGTACTACCTCACATGTAAAACATGTGAGTAATTCCAGATTAGAACCATCAACACCATTACCCATGCTAGCTTCCCTAGTTCACTGATCCCCACAGGTCGCCAGACAGAAAGTAGTCATTCATCACACAATCAACAGCATACATATGTACATTGTTATCCTGTGTGAAGAGAGACATACAATGTGTGAGCAATATCTATGTTACAGCCTTGAGATTGCCTGGTCCACTGATATGCCATAGCTGATTTTCTGTTAAAGCAGTTATATGGCTACACTGCTGTATTGGGGGTGGGGGAACGACAGCACATGATCAGCTTGGGTAGACAGTTGTCCACATATCATGTGTAGCCACTGTTTAACATCTCCCTTGCCAGATGTCATGAATATTCCAACCATGAGGCCTAGTGAATATTAAGAACCACATACTATTGGACTGGGTATCTGTACTCCCATCTGGATGTTACATCTGTCCAAACAGCCCACTACATTTCCATGCATAACAGCAGCAGATCCATACATACAATACCATATTATAGTAATCCTTACAATTAGTGTGTAGGTTAGAGACTTACCTTGCAAATGCAGCAGTTGACAGTCCTGTAGTTCAGGGCTGACTATGTGTGATGCAAGCAGTATACAGCCAATACATGGACAGGTACAGGTTGTGTGGGCTGCCTGGCATCAACTATTTTAATATATGTATGTAAGTAGGAGTAAGGTATCAGTCCCTAGGGCCCTAGGTTGTCAGTGAATATGCTATGTGTTGTCTTTTAGCCAATGCCAGGACATACTGGGTATGCCTACGTCTGCTCACAGGGACATCATCAGGGGGTTCGTCCTCCGAGTCCTACTGTGAGTGTGGCCATGGTGACCTAGGCACTGGTAGCGGGCTGTGTATCCCTTCCATTTGCTGATCCTGCTGTAGTTGTTTCTGCTGGATCATATTGTGTAGCATGGCACATACTGTGAACATATGTGCACGTGTGGCTTGATTGTATTGTAGGGCTCCACCAGATATATCGAGGCACAACAACCATGCCTTCAGCAGCCCAAACACACACTCCATGATGTTCCTAACTTGTTCATGGGCCTCATTATGGCATTCTTTGGTAGGTGTGTCTGAATTTCTGATGGGTGTCATCATCCATGGTTACAGTACTTAGCCAGCATCCCCCGTTAAATGGCCGTGTGAGATATCATCCCCAGCAAACATCTGGTATAGCTGTGATGCGTGCCAGATATGGGAGCTGTGATAACTGCCAGGGCTGCCAGGATACACATTCATGATAATGCCCTGGGCATTGTACACGACCTGTCAATTGATGGAGTGGTACCCCTTGCGGTTGACGTAGACTCTACCCTCCTCACCACGTGGTGCCTTGATGTGTACATGAGTGCAATCTATGGCACCCAGTAACTCAGGGTAGTGTGCTACACGGTCAAAATGTTGCATATTGCTGGTTCTCACCTCAGGGGTGAGGGGAAAATAAATATGCTCACTGGCATGATATAGAATGGCATCCAGGAACTGGTGGAGTACCCTGGATGCTGATGCCTGTGAGACCCCCATCATGTCCCCAGGTGGTCTTTGGAAAGTACCTGTGGCTATTACCCTAATGGCTACACATAACTTTGTTTCCACTGGGATTGGTTCCCTCTGTTGGTGCTGACTCTGAGTTGAGGGCAGTAGAGCTCAGTTAGTTCTTGTATTATGTCTCTGTCCACCCTGTAGTGCTCTACAATCTCCAGCTATTGTAGCTTCTGGAAAGTTACCCTGGGCCTGAACACTCTACTTCTCTGCCTAGGCCTATTGTCAGCAGCAGCAGCAGCAGCAGCAGTGACTTCAGCATCTAGCACATACAGATGTAGCAGATCTGCAGCAGCCCCTAGCATTCCCTCAGTTAAAATTCCCAAGTCTGTACTCCAGTGGTGCATAGTATGAGGGAAAAATCAGATTGTAGGTTGTATGCATACTTTATAGTGCTCTACTGTAGGTGCTGCCTGCGTGATTGGCTACCTATGATGCTTTGCACCTGCCTAGTATATCATTAACATCATTTAATGGCCCTAGTTAAACAAGGATCAAAACTAATTAATACATCATTGCCTTTTAGATACTCTCAGCAATGTGGCTCTCCACGCAAACATGCACTCTGGAGGTAAACAAAGCTTAGCGATCAGTGGACACACACCCCTGACTTCCATGCTCAGCACAGTGTTGTGCCACACAAACACATGGAAACATGTGCCTTGTAGCTAAACAAAGCATAGAAGTCAGTGTATACACCCCCCCCCCCCAGACTTCCACACTCAGCATAGTGGCATGCCATGCAAACAGGCACAGCTAAGCTCCAATCAGCTTAGTAGTTATTGGACACACCCTCTCCTGATGTCAGCTACCTCCTGTGTGGACACCAACATGGTTCTCTGCCTACAAGGAGGAGATATGCAGACAAGATTACCCCATTATGCTATTCAATAACTCCTTCTCATTTGCATAGGGATCCATGCTCACAACCTGGAAACTACATGCTTTCAAGCCCTTCCACATTAACAACAGCACCAATGCACCACTGTAGATACTCTGTGCAAGGTCCTCTAATATATTTTTGTCTCATAATATTAATTTTGTTATTCCCACATATTTGCACACTGTGGCACTCCATGCAAACATGCCCAGATTATTAAAAAATATATATTTTAACTTATTCTCTGCAACTTTTGACACACACAGAGGATATTTGTGCTCATATCTGTGTGTGGTATGCAATTTCTGTCCATCTATCTACATTTTTACAGCCCCTTTTGTCTGTCTACATTCCTGTACTTGGAATTTTTCTGTGTACACTATGAACACTGACACGGGGCCTGCAGGGCTGACTATCTGCTTGCTGGATCACTCTACCTGCCTCATTTGCATGAGATTCACCTGCTTATGAAGGGATCTGCATGCCATGGAACTTCCCGTATTGGCATGTGCATGACCGCCGCCCAGCAGTGCTTACTGGATCGCAGACCTGATTACTTTCATGTAGGCAGTGTGGCAAAATGCCTACATGGTAAAAAACACCGTGTAGGCTTTATTAAATCCGCCCTCCATTACTTTGTGTATTTTTAATGTAATTAAATCATGACATTTTATTGCTGTACCATAGGTTTACATAGATTAATAGAAAAAATGCAAACCATAACAGTTTCCATTTTTATTGTCATGTTGTACACATATATACTTCCCTTTTAGCAATTTCCTTTCACTCCAGTATTATATGGCACTTACTTCCTGACATCACTTAAACCTCCATCATCCTCCTAAATATTTTTCTGTTTGTACTGTTCCTACAAATTCCATTTATTTTTATAAAATTTGCTTCTTCCCTTTTCTAAAGATTCTACCACCAGTTATTCTAGCTCCTTTCCAATGTCTGAAACTACCTGCACACTGGGAATATATTTTGATTTCCATTTTCAAGTAACTGCTTTTTTGGGAGAGAATAATCTTAAACTTAGTAAAGCCTTTTTATATCTTGGCCAATCAGATGCTATTTCGCATCTCAAAGGAATCATTTCTTTAGTTACAACCATTTCTTACCCCAACATTTCTGTCAAAGTACTCTGCAGGGAATTTTAAAATCTGCCAGCCCTTTATATTCACAAAACAAAAATCTTGGAGTTATTGATACCTTCTCCATTTCACCTTCAACATTTAATGTATACCACAGCAAAAATTCTCTGAAGTTTACTTGAGGCATACAAATGTGGATGCAAATACTTATGCAAAAATCCTTAAGTTTTTCGTCTTTGTTGTATACTTGAGAGCCTTACTATTTTTTCCCATTGTTGTTTTCAAAATTACCTCTCCATTCTCCTTCTTCAGTCTTCTCTGGACTTGTTTGATTAATGATTCTTATAGTTATCATGCAATATTTTATATGCCCTATTAATTATCCCGTTTTAATAGCAGTTTCTGATCCAAACTCAAACACTCTGACAGAGTTTGTTTTACACTTAGCATGCCCAACTCTCTCTCTCGCAACACACATACACACAGACACACACACAGACACACACACAGACACACACACACACACACACACACACACACACACGCATACATACAGAGAGAGAGGGAGAGAGTTAGTAATATAGTGATACAGTAGTCCATAGGAACCATCGTGGGGTATGCAGAGCTGTAGTGTTAGGGTCTGCGGAAGGAGGATCCCACACAGGTGCCTCAAGTGGAGAAAGCCAACACCCCTTCTGGTGAAAAGGGAGGGCCAGATCCAATACAGAGAGAGAGAGAGAGAGAGAGAGAGAGAGAGAGTGAGAGAGAGAAGGTGAGAAGGACAGCATCAGGAAGACATGGGCTTCTCATCAAGACAGAAGTAGATAAATGTAGAGGCCTGAAAGAAGAAGAAAAAGAAGCCTAAGCTTGGAAACCTTGAAGGGAAGGCTGGAAGGCTATGAGAGAAATCTTAGACTGAAACTTACTAAATAGTTGTAAGTCCCTAGTAATGCAGTATGTAGTATAAAGAATGGACAGTGAACAGTTGGCATTAATAAGAGCTGGTTGTTTTATTTTTTATTATGTGATAATTTTGTTTCAAAAAGTATGGCTTGTGAAATACTTCTGGAAATGTTATTTTTTTCAAGTTGAGCAAAAAGAAATTATAAACACACAGGCTTGAATCTGCTGAGTTTCATAAAGAAAGCAAGCTCAGCATGTTTTACTGTCTGCAATCATCTAAATGACATTTATGGAGTAAAAAGCAATAGTTTTGTAGATATTTACACCCACCACCTTTCCATATAAGGAAAAACATTGCTCTAGATGGAACTTGTGTCACTTTGCAGTCTTATTTTTCAGACTGCAGACCTGAATGTTTGGGTGTTTTACTTTGTCGAATCTCCTAGTAGAAAACCTGTCAACACTATAAACCCTGCCAGAGCTTGAACTTTCAGCATTTATGGGACATATATCAAAAGTGGATGAGATGATATAGAATGCTTGTTTATGGAAAGGGAACGAGAGTAACACAATTCCAAACAGTTATTTCTGAATGGCATCATAAATAACCCATTTAATGCTCATTTCCTGTGAGATGGGTTTTCTTCCCCAGTTTAATTTGAATAATTATTCTTACACATCTCAAGGATAAGAATAATTAATCTACCCACTCAGATATTTGTTCTCAGAATTGTATAATTTTCAGTTCAGTGAATATCCTGGTCAAGACAAAAAGACTATTGCAGGGTACACTGTAGCTGCCTAGAAAAAAGTCAGTTTTTAAGTATGTAATAATAGTATATGTTTCGGATTTCAGAGACTGTGAGAGTTCGTAGAACAAATTACACAGGGTAGAAGGTAAATGGAATAATTCAGTGAGAATATCCTGATTGTTCAGCTGATGCTAATATAATTGGTATTCTGAGTTGAGTACAGGCTAATATAACTTATCATTTGTATCCGAGAAAGAATTTTGGCTGAATTTTGGCAGAAATAAATTGAGACTGTTTCAGACTGTCAATCATTGAAATAGGACTTGACTATGGAAATGCTTATGTAACTAATATCTTCATATATGTCATTATGTCAGTGTAGATCATCTAATTAAGCTGTATACATAAAATATATACTCATCGTAATTTCCCTGTGTACTGTAAAAATTGCTCACATCCAACTGAAATAATGTGTGTTTAATGGTCAATGAGAGTCATGTATGCAGAATTCCTTTGTACAGTGTAAAATGCTCACAACAAATTGTACATACTGTTAAACATCTTTGATTTTTATTAATCTAATAGTTATTTTCCCACATAGTGTAAATGCCCACAGCAAATTGTAATTACTGCTTATTTTATGTTACTATGTACACTTGACTTCCACTGATATGTAACTCTGTACATATCAATTACTTATTTCAAATTTGATTTGGACCTTTTCTTTCCAGGCTCCTTCTGAAAAGGGGCTCAAACTGTCACGCTAAATAAATGGAATAAATAAATAAATTATATATATAAACAAACATGGCCAATTAACTAAGTGGCACTGAAGTGCAAATGAAATGGGTGGAAGGTAAAGTAGTTGCAATGTGCTAGCTGCAACTTGCTGTTAAATAGACCAGTTTATGCTCTACAGCTGATGGAAGTGCATGTTTGTAATTAATTGATTTTGTTCTGAGGTTTTAGGTTGTTTTTGTTTTTTTTAAAAAAGTCATCTTTTCTGTGGCTGTCCCTTTATTGCATTCTTCCTTTGCTGAGATAATGCTGTAACAATTTTAATCTATGATGTAGGCAACACAACAATAAAGCTAAAGGGACACATATGATCATGAAAGGATACTATATGAGGAAAGGTTGTAGCCATAACTCTTACTCTCTAATCATTCTGATTTCAGCCTTTGCTTCTGTGGTTGTGCTGGTGCTCTTATTCAGCCTTAGATGGCTCCAAATTCTGCTCTTTCATTATCTCTGTGCTACAGCCAGAGATAGAGAGAGAGAATATTTCTGGAGCTCATTATGGTCAAAACAGTCAGTGGATCCACAGCAGCATGCCATTGTTAGTAGCATGGTCACGTTAGAAAATGGTGCCACGTAATCTTGGAATAAATGAACTGAACTGTGGCTTCTTTCACTAAGATCCTTTGTTACTGGCTTGTGTGAAGTTGCCAACATGCAGCTGACATTCCTGAACCTAAACATACATCTGAATCTATGTTGAGCTGTCATGACCCTCGACATACACTTGCATCCCTGCTGAGCTGCAGAAAAATAACTGAACACTAGAAGGAAATGGAGACAAATCAGAGAGATACCAAAGACCCATGAGATCTGAGGCTGTGTGACAGTGGTAGTGACCAGACTAGCCTGTTATGACTCCTTTCTGTGAACTTGAGTTTGTTATTGCAGGCACTGATGTGTACACCTGTATACATTTGTCTGTGTGCCTTCTGCCTTCAGTCACTGCCTTGTATCTAAAATGAGCCAAGTATGGGACAATTTACTTTTGGCTGCTGTTCAGTGTATTTCTTCATATATTCATGTGCTCTGGTTTTCTTTTTTTTTGTTTTTTATTTATTAAAGCAGAGCATTTACAAATGTTGAAGATGTTTCTGGCTGAGCCATGACTACATGAGGCCTCCTGAGGATATCTATTTGGACTTGACCTCAAAACCTGATCCCACTATAGCTAGAAAATAACCATTTTCTGTTTTTACACTTAAATTAGAGTGTAGTAGAGCAAATGTCAAAGCATTTTATTGTGCATAAATTGTGCTATGCTAGCTTTTTGCATTTAGAGCTGGTTTAGCAAGTAATCTCCTGAAGAGAGAAGGAGAGCTGCTATTGAACTGAGTGAAATTTATTACTGGCTGCAGGACACTGTGTTTATTTACTGGTCTTTGTGCTCTAGCTTGTTTGTATAAGCATTGTATATTTTCACACATCAAAGCTAGTTGGCTGGGCTACAGCTGCATGATCACACTTGAGGACATCTACTCGGACTTGGTCTTAATAGCTGTTCCTACTACACAGTCTGCAGTTTGGTTGTGCACTGCTGAGAACTATTTTCAATAGATTCAAACATGCATACCACCTGGTTTTGTAAAAACATACCTGTAAGAGGTGTTTAATATTTGACACGTTCACTGTTTGGAAAACTGAGCCACTTGAAGTGTAAAACAATTTGCATCTGAACACAATTGCAAACAGTTTAGCATGCCTGGGATACTTGTGCACTGCTGTGGATACTTATTTGCACGTGGCTGTGCAGACTTCCTGATAGCTGCTGCTGAGTATAATTGCACATAGCAACCCTATATATATCTAGTTTAGAGCTTTGCTCTTGCTTTAGGCATTGTGTATACCGCCTGGTTTCACTTATTTCTCTGCTATGATGGCATCTAAGCCAAACTGCTAGTCATCAGTGTAAACTGTCCCATGACTTCTATTTGTTTTCTGTTGTGACATCTGGGCCAAATCTTTAGTCATTGTTGTAAACTGTAAACTGTTCCAATACTTTTATTTTTATTTACTTGTCTCCTACTTACTACACACTCCCAATAAAATGGAGGTCCTCCTTTTTACCCCCAGTCACTCTCTCTAGATTTCAAGATTTTCTCCCTAAGTAACACAGAAATTGAAATAGTCCCACACACCAAAGTATTAGGAATAATAAGTGATGACAGACTTCCCTCTGATCTTCATATCATACTACCAAAAAACACACCATAAATTAGGGATGCTCTATAGACACAAAAACTTTTTGGATATTGCCACAAATAACACACTGGCCACAACTTAGCTGCTACCCTTGCTCCTATATGACACCCCTATAATGACCAGTCTACAAACAACACTAAAAATAGGCTTGAATCATGCTACAATATGATTGCTAAATTTGTATATGGTGCATCACATTATAGTAACCACTGCACAGCTCTTAACTCTCTTAACTGGCTTGAACTCCCATATCACCCTAACTACCTCCAACTAATGTCTGCCCACAAAATAGTCTATAAATCTGATGCTTGCCCTTCCTTAAATTCAATACTCCAAATGTATACCCTCAGAAGGATTCTCCACTCAGAAGGCAAACAACTTCTGTCAATACCTAACAAAATAAAACTGCTGGAGAAAGCTTATACTCCTACTCCATGGCCAAATTATAGAACACCCTGCACCTAGACATCAGAGTTAAACCTTGTCTCATGAAATTCAAGCATAATCTAAAAAAAATCTTACTTAAATCCTGGATCTGTTCCTATTCTCTCATTACCCATCCCCTAAGCATGTCTAATTACCTTTAATCATTTCCTTCCCTCAAAGCCTTCAACTACTACCACTATCTCCTCTGTACTATATAACCTCATCTCATGATGGCTTTACACAGAAATAAGGGGTGGATTAAAATATAATTTCTCTTTCACTGCCTAAGCCCCCCCCCCATGTTCTGGAAATTGCATTTGTATTACATCTATAAAAATCATATTGGAAATCTCAGCATTGAGGCTTAAAACAGACCTCCATCAGTTGTGAGAGTGGCTCCACAACTTAAACCCTATGCTAATCAAGCCAGCAGATTCATGAATTCTCAGCACCTGGGCTGGGTCAGTTTACTTTAGCAAAATGACCGTTTTAACTCCTACACATGAATAGATTAATCTTTTGTTAACACACATCTTATGAAACCCCAGCCTTATGCATATTTGTTAATGAATGCCATTTCCACATGATCAGAAAACTGGCAAGCCTCCCTTACTAATAGGAACCCCACACAAATGACCCTTTTAAGACCCCCCAATATCCAGTTTTAAAGGCTCACTCCTCACATGACCATCTGCTGATATCTCATATTTCGCAAGCACAAGTCTGTTTAAGCTTTCCTAACACAGATAGATAGGCTGCAATAACTAGACTGGATTCCCACCACCCATCTTTTATATATGTTTTATCATTCAAATAGGCAAATATGCAGGGACTTAGCATATATATTCATGGAATAAAAACTTTCCAAGCACTGACAAGCATGACTCAGGACTAGACTCTGTTTCCTAGTAGCTACTATGTCCATCATTTAATTGACTGTTAAGACAAATTGAATGAAATTAGGCACCAACATAAGTGACTGTTATAGTTTGCATACTTGAGTTTCCATGTTAAAATAATAAGTGTAAGCTAAGAACAGGACTGATAACTAAAAGTTATTAGCCCACACCAAAGGAAAGGTTTACAATTAGGCAGTTCTGATGGGGCTTAGTTATACTATATTTCATTTTAATGTTCGATAGGTCTGGGTAACTAGACCGGGTTCCTACTGTTTCCACCTTTTAACAGGCTGAAAAAGCAGATATGATGAAACTGGTTATTAGCAAAAGTGCTTGCTAAAGATTGCATCCCGTCTTACTAGAACTTCTAGATTTGATCATTATGGTTTAAGGTTCATATAATCTGCATATAGGCTAATTGTCTCACACCAAAGGAAAGGATTGTAGATGTACAACAAAGTCAAAGTCACATCCACTTTATTGGTTATCAGCCTTAACTCTATTGTAATATTAAGGGAAATGGACATTCAATATCCTTTTGTATTAAGTATTTTTAGGTGTTATTAAAAATATTAATTTATCAGGAGATTGTAACTGGTTAAAATTATAACTCTGTAGAATGTATTATTAAGGTGACTGAATGTTGTCAGTGCCAAAATAATTAATGTTAAGGGACATTTTTTTTTTACTTGAGACCACCACCACCCCCTCCTCAGCCCATCCCAGGCAGTTGACACACATAGGGGGTGATGCTATCTCACAAATATGCCCATTTATTTCATTATAAATATAGAACTGGTTGCAAATTTGTCTCAGAAAGTGCTCATCTAACCATTCCTTACTCAATAAAAGGACTTAACTGCACTAAACCATACCCATTCTTCTTTATTTGGGGAATTTAACTAGCTGGAGTAGACGTGTCTGAGATTTGCTTTCCTATAACCTCACAATAAGGAACCATGGAATCAGCACCAATGAGAACCCAGAATTGACTACCAGAGCTACACAAAAGGGACTCCAGGGCCAATTCTGTTCCAGGTTTTACTAAGATCATTGGGCGTGACCAGCTTACATGGTTCAATCAGGTAACCATGGGATTCTTTGCTAAAATCTCAATCTACAAAATATTTACTTTTAATTTCTATGTAGTGAAGCTTTTCTTCCCAGGCCTCTGCTGAAAATGGTACCATGACCAGTCAGACTTTTCCCAGTAACCAAATGTCAATAAATAAATAAATTCTGTTGTGGCTTCTGGGCCATGTCATTGTTACCAGTATCCAGGAAGTTGCTGCTGTTTGCGTTTACTGATTTTGTATCAAGATTTGCTGCTGCTGAATGTATTGTAACTGAAACTCTTTGTTGTTGTGGTACCTGAACCTGTTTGCTAGTCATCAGATTGCACTCACAAATTGTACTAATGGTATTATTATACTGTATTTTTAAACTGCTGTGACTGAAACACTGTGATTACATCCTAATCCTCTATTTGTGCCTCACAGTGATACAACCCTCTGCTATTGTGGAAGTCATGTCGCATTCCTTAGCCATTATCCTGCTTTTAAACCATTTGCTGATACTGAGCTCACCATAATTGTAATTTCATTACTGTTGCTACTATCTATTGAGTTGTAATGTACTTGTAGTGTAAGCTGAGCTAAACTCAAAATTGTAAAAATCAAAGCCTGCCTTGAACCCTAATTTTCTGGTAGTGTCATTTAAGCTGGACCAGCCAAGCCACTTCACATCACTGGGGTACCTATTAATGAGTAACCTGCAGCACCCTACTTCCCAGTCCATATATCCCTACTTCACTTTTTGTTCTTTTATTTCTATTGTACTGTCTTACTTCACTAGCAAACCTTATCTGCTCTCCTTATTAATAATTAATATAAAGCCCCATTCTTTACAAAAAAAAAAAAACATCCGTGTACCCCTTACACACCATTTACTAAACTTGGAGTCCAGCCTGTCATCCAAACATACTGGTATTATCCACTAGAGGGTAGTACTGGCCCCTAGAACTTCAGCAAATGATAGGGCAGTGCTTCCAAAACTTTGCAAGCTGGAGGACCCCTTTTTATAAAGGAAAAAATGTTGACGGACCCCTATCGGCATTGGTACACATACGTTGCATTTCGATCAACTCCCAACCCCCCCAATCAGCCCCGCCACCACCACGCAATCATTTCAGTGTCCCATTACTTGGTTAATTCTCTCCAGTTGCCATAAACACTGTTCAAAATTCTCACAGTGCATACGGTTTTCTGCTTTACTTCTGCAATGATTGCAGATGTTTGGAGTTAATTTAAAAATTGTATTTCAAATTTTATAGTGCAAACACTGATGGACATTTGCTAAAGCTAAACAGACATTTGCTAAATCTAAACAAAGCAGTATAGTCTCAATGAAAACAGACTTAACATTATAACTTCTCTGCCTCTGAAACTCACATTCACTGAAACAGCATTGAAACCCACATTCAAAGAAAATGCATCTGCCCAGGGGTGGATTAAGTTTAGCTTTGGGCTGTTTTCAAAGAATAGATCCCTTGCGAACATTTTTAGGAACATGCAAAAGTTCTTTGATTCACCTTCCTGACTGTATAATTAAATTTTAATACACAATAATTAAATTATATCCCTTGTATATAGCACCACTTGGTAGAATGTGTTTTAAATGTATAGTTCAGCACAATTTTCCAGTAAGCAGTGAAAAAACATATGAACCAATAATGACAAAACCACCCAATTGAGAACATTTCAACCACAAAGGGCCACTCAAATTTCTGTCATTACAATCCACCAATATCAGTCAATATGCACAATCTCTGCAGAAGTCATCTGAATAATTACACCTTGAAGAGATCTGTAACTAATGAAAAGTTTGCTGCTAGCAAACAACTTTATTTCAGTGTTTTATCTACAAATTCAGTGCCTGCTGCCCTTGAAGAATAAATTGCCTACTTAAAAAAATGGTAAACCGGTAATATTGCATGGATGGCAAACTAAAAACAGGTTCGTAGTTATTAGGCATCTCATCCAAAAGAGGACATATTCAGGACTTCAGTACCCACCCACTAAAAATGCAAAACAGTATCAACAATCCATCAATATGCTGTGGGAGTAGAACCCATAGCCTTCGGAATTAAAATGCAAGTATGCTACCTGTTGTATTACTAACACAGCTTTAAAGGGCTATACCACAATAGTGATACTGTTTGCTAACTAGCTAAACAAATCTGTTGCACATTGTAAACAGACTTAGCATGAGCAGCAGTAAACTGCTCTTCCCTTGAAGCTGACAGTTCCTTGAAAATGCACTTGAAACTAAATTTCTTGAAAAATGCACCTGCCATAATGGGGGGACAGAGAGCCAAAACTAAGGACACATTTTAATTTTTGGTCTTGTAAACTTAGAAAGTTAATAGAACAACACGTTTTGCATTAGTACACATTTTCTGTAGACTATGAAGCCTGATGCTCAAATTTCTGCCATTATTTTCAGTCTTCAATCATCAATGATTTGACAGGGATTTTCCAGAAAAACACAATTTTCTTAGAAACAGACTGAAAATATGAGGCAAAAATATGGACATTCTGCAAAAACTTGGACAGCTGAAGGGTATGCTGCCTAGCTCTTGCACACACCTCTTTCCCTCTCACACACACACACACACACACACACACACACACATACACACACACACACACACACACACACACACACACACACACACACACACACACACACACACACACACACACAATACCTGTCAACCTCTTCAGCGCAAGAAATATAGACAAACCCTGTCATAATGTGGGGAACAAAGGGCCAAAGCTAAGGATACATTGTAAATATTGCTCTTATAAACTTAGAAGGTTGATAAAACAAGTTTTGAATTAATACGAATTTTCTGAAACGTATGAAATCTAAAGCTCAGAAGTATGCCATTATTTTCTTCAGTCCTCAATGATTTGCCAGAGAAACCCAATTTTATGCGAAACAGAACAAATAAGGCAAAAATCTGGCACACTCTGCGAATATCTGGTCAACTGACAGCTATGGTCAGGCAACGCTTCTTATTAAAGCCTTGATAAAAAAAAGCAATACCTTCAAGTTCTGTCAACAAAATTGTCTGGATCGATCATCAGCTCTGCATTAATTTCTATTTGCTGGCAAAAGGGAGAGAGCAGACCATACCTATACAGCGACCAACATAAATACGGGATCTGTCTTACTTGATGGAACAGAACAGTTGTTTAAATTTCCCTCCAAGTTCTAACTGCTGGCAGAAAACATGGACAAGTGAGCACCTGCTCAGCGTCAGCCACAAACACCGAAGTTGTTCCTTCTTCTCCTCTAAAAACTAAGGGCAAGCAGCTGCTTAGGCACTGCTCAGCTGCAAACAGTGAAGTTTCTTTCTTGTTTTTTTTTTTTAAATAAATTATGGATGAGTGGTGCAACTTTTTTTCTCCACGGGGTCCGGTCATGGATGATGCCTGGAAGCCAGGTGGGTGCAAGTGAGCTTGTGGACCCCTTGAGTTTATCGTACGGACCCCCAGTTTTGGAAACACTGTGATAAGAGAATGAAATGCAACACTGAAGGCATACAGAATGAAACTGACTGCAAATAAGACAGTTGCAATAGTAGCAAATGAGGAAGATCAGAAGAAGCTTAGAACTGTGGTAGAAGGGAAAACAGTGGTACAAGGTAACAGCTTCAAGTATCTGCAAAGGGTGGGTGAAGTGAATGGAAGTCTGAAGGAGGTGGTCAAAGCTACAATCAGAGGGGCTGCAACCAACTGGCACAGAGTGTCAGGGGTAGTGTATGACAGAAGAATGCCAAAGAAGCTGAAAATTTAGGTGTACAACAGTGGTGCGACAAGTGCTACTGTATGGTGCAGACACCTGGGCAGTAAAGGTACAGCAGTTGAGGAAGCTAGAGGTGATGGAGATGAAGTGCCTAAGCTGGATGGTAGGCATCTGTGGCAAAGATGGAAAAATCAAGATATCAGAGCAGAAGCCCAAGTAGCTCCATTTGCAGAGAAAGTCAAAGAGAGCAGATTACAGTGGTTAGGATACATATACAGGAAAGCAGAGGACAGCCTGGTGAATAAGATTTGGGACAAGCAAGAAGAAATGAGGGTGTCCAGAAAAGAGATGCATGGATTGTGTGAGAGAAGACCTGTGACAGTCAGGCATGGCTGTCACAGAAGTTAGGAGAGTGGCACTGACATGACAGCCCAACCCCAAGTTGAAAAATGGGAAAAAGGGACTGTTGATGATGATGATGTCAGTACTGTCCCACTTCAAACAACCATGTCCACATTGTCCTAATCCAGCAAATAGACCATCTTACAATAAAGTGCTTAAAAGATCCCTACCAAAATCTCAAAGGCCTCTAAATGGAGGTTGTATATATGAGGTACTCATTAATACATTTATAGGCAATCAGCATCTGTAAACACAACAAACCCAGCTGGAAAGCCAATGTCCTTAAGGTAGTAAGGCCAAACCAATGTCCATAAGGTAGTAGGGCCAAGCCAATACATTCGATAATGTTTTAGTCAAAGATGACTCTAGACTGAGACACATAGATGCAGCATTCACCAGGCTGAGGAAGGGCAGGGTGTCAGTAAGCTGTCTCTCAGGTGCCAAGATCCACCTTGTCATTACTGCTCTGAAGTTCCTTCAGCCAAGGTACAGATATGACTTGGTCATTGTGTCTTCGATCAAATGAAGAGGGACATGATGGAACTCCCAGAATAGCATCTGAGGTTGGTATGAAACTAGTCCTGAACATTTTTCATCACTAAGAATGATGCCAAAATAAAAATAAAACATAATAGAATGCAACTACTGGCTTAGTTATTTGTCATTCTAAGAGGGTTCAATGCATATTAGCCTGAGATGAGATGATGGACAGTCTTACCTGCTTTCAACAGAGATTTTGTGCACCTCTCCTCTCCTGAATTTTGTATATTGCCCAAACTTTTTCTTCCCCTCATAGTGCTTATTTTTAGGCAAGCTCATTGTCCTCAAACTACCAACATAGACAAAAACAAGCCTATACAAAGCATCTATATTACCCGATCGAAAGTTTAGGTTAGCGAATACCTAAACGTCGAACTGGTAGTATCGAAAAATTAAAACAGTGAACGTCTGATTTAATGTAGGGAATGAATTCCCTTGGCCGCAAAAAAAGAAAAAAAATTTAAACCAAAATGAAGTGGGAGGCTTTGCCCCCCCACACCCCCCAATGTGGCGGGCTGTGCCCCCACACACACCGTAACTAAATATACTAACTCCGAGATCCCTCTACAGTGGCGAAAGGGGCAAAATCCGCATAACAGCCAAGGGGAATTCTTTCCCTGCGTTAAATCGGCCATTCGCATTTTTTTTCTTTCACTATTACAAGATCGACGTTTAGGTATTCGCTAACTTAAACGTTCAGTCAGGTAATAGGAACCCTATACAAAGGTAGCATTAGCATTATGCATTAGCACAGTGACACTAAATTAGATGTTGTACTCTTGATAGGTCATCCTTTCTCTCAAAAATATAGACATCTGCATAGTTACTGAAATATGGCTTCAGTGCACTAAAAGCACCCACACTGTCTGGTTTCAGTGCCTACCGCCTGTTTAAACCCACTGCCAAAAATGCCTGTGATTTCAGAGGGACATGTCCATATTCCCAAAAAAAACGAATCACATCTAGATGCAGAAGGCAGTACAATTACCCTGATCTCCTCCCAATGCTACTTCCTGTCAATGCAAAAAGCACCATATCATAGCCATGTATCATACTATACCAACAACCCAAGAAACATATCTAAACAAACAGGAGTCCTTCCCCATTGAAATTAACACTATTCTCTTGGAGGATTTCAACCATCCTTGCATTAAATGGGAAACTTACATGACCACAAATAAGCATGCATAATGCTTTCTAGATTTCATAACCGCTAGTTCTTTATACCAACTAGTTCATATTCTAACTAGGGTATCAAAAATATTAGATCTAGTCCACACCAATATACCCCCATGATGCACTATGCCTGTAGTTGCCCCATCGTTAGCCACACCTGACCACCATTTAATAATGTTCACTTTGAGGATGTAACTTGACTTTCCGTCAACTATTCTGTCTTGAGAGGCTACTCTAAGGCAAATCTATTACAGCTAGATAATGACCTGATGGAAGTTATGCACCCACTCCCTCAATGACCTCATCTCACACATGCCAACCTGTTGCATTAGATCTTGACATGGAACCTATGAATGCATACAGATAACATGCTTGTGGTAATATGGAAATACTGCAAAAATATTTGTGACTCCCAGCATTATGTAACACACAGATTGCTAAATGCCAATCAAATACATAGTCTATGTGCACGTATGTAACTTGTGGTGCAGGCTGTCACAGCTGCATTCCTGATGCCCCTGTATAACAGTTATGCATATGCTTTTGTCTGAGGAAATCACATACAGGTCAAGTTAATGTCCCGCAGGAATGGCACATGTCTAACCTGGGCCATTCCTTATAGTCACAAAGACAATTCTCATCAGCCCAGCTCCCACATCCATGCCACCTCCAAGTATGAGAGTGACTTAATTTTCCCTAATGAGGGATAGCAGGAATTACTCCATCTCTGTGAGAAGCCTTTGTGCTGGTAGCCCACACCCAGTAGTCAACCAGTTTCTGGCAGTTTCCTGTGTTTGGTCCTGTTGTGTGCAGACATGCACAGACTCTATGATGCACCCATTGAATTTCCCCATTATGGCCAACAAATGCACTGATGTCCTGCAGTAGTCACCACCACATTTTTTTAGCAGAATGCCCTTTCAGCTTAATCATCTCAAGGATATGAATGCCATGTGTGCACAGAGACTGTAGAAGCACCTCTGTCTTCTGAGTGGTGAAATTTGCAACTATTGCCATTCTTTTGCTCAGATGTTAGGACATATACATTATACAAATAAATATTAGAGCAACTTGCCAACCAACAACTGCCTCCAAGCTATCCTCACCACCCCTGTGGTGGCCAGAGCTCTGTGCACTGGTATATGGTAACTGCTCTGGCACTGTGCAACAGTATGACAGCTGTGGATATGAGTCATGCTTGCTATCTCTCACACATGTGCCAATAGCACAGTCTGTGTCTGCTGTACTGGAAGCCCACCATTCCATGTGGAATATCATGCTGTCTGTGTGCATGTGGCACAGTATTTAGACACCTGTATGGCATGACTGTGACTGAGCCTGCCTAAGTACACTGTGCCTGTCAGGATGAAGCCCACAAGTACTGCAACCAGTCTTGCCAGTACCCTGTACATTGTCAGGTGCAACCCTCCCCTTCAGGACTGCAGCCTTTCTAACTATTTTTTGTGACCTGTCATATGGAACCCCTTCCAAAGGACTACATCCTCTCCTGTCTGCCCTCAGTAGCATATCAGATTGAGTCCTTATAGTCTATCAGTCCCCTGTCATGGCCTGTGCAGTGTTACCACACACAGACACTTCTCTGCTATATGACTTTGTCTGTTGCTGTCACAGTGTCAATCGCTGGGTCCCCAGCAGTCCTGAAGCCTGTCTTTGTGCAGTGTGATGAAGGCCACCACACAGAAGGCAACCTGCAGGTGTGTACATAGTTGTCTTTCTAGGTCACCTGGTATAAGTTCTAGTAGCTGATGACCACCAAAGTGGGCAGGTAGCTCAGTACTTTCACTGGCCTCCAGAAGATTCTCCTCATGTGGCTTGTAGAGTCATGTAACTAGCCAACCTGCCAACCAGTCCTGACAACCAGGCCACTAGAGGTGGAGCCCAGCTATCATGTCAGCCACAGTGCTGTTTGATTTATGTGCAGATTCCCCTCTGGGATAGCTGTGCAGGTGTTCCTCACTTCTCCCTAGCCCTATCACAGTATTCTCCACCATTTTATGTCACACTGTCTCCACTGTTTGTAGTCCAGTCTTCCCTGTTGTCAATTGCCCATCCTCTTTCAATGTGCATGCATGTCTCTCCATTGTTGCCCCTCTTATGTGTGACTACATGCCCAGTCAGCTTTTGTACATCTTATATGTTTTTTAGGTTTACCATCATATGGTCGAGCACACAGTGCTCGAACCTGTATATGTGCAAATTATATTAGTGAATCTTGACATGCCGAACAGTTGGAATGTCGCAGAAACACCAAAATCAACATTTCTGAACACTCTACATTTAAAAATGAGTGCTAACATGGGTCAAAAAGGGGATGGGATTTTGTGATTCGCAACATCTGCATTCGTAATTGTGGGATGTTGCCGCACTCCTTTTGGACATACGTGCTCGACCATTCACTAGTCGACTATATGATGGTAAACTGTTTTTTATCTGCTTCTGCTTCCGTCACCATATACCCTCCTTCATTCTCAAGCTTTCCCCATACTACCTTCACCCGGCCCCTTCTTCAAAAAATGGGCACCCTTCCCTCAAAAATATATCCTTTTCTTCCAACCCCACACAGCATTTCCCTTCCCACTGTTCTTCTGTATGTTCCACTGCTTACACTTCCTCATTTCTGACTGTTATACCATCCAGTTTCCTTCCTACCTATTAAATAAAATCAGTTGTCACTCTACTGTGGAGCCTTTGGAAGAGCCTCCAGATATACTTGTATAGCAGCTATAAGGTGCTTTTATGTATGTGTGGATACACATTGTGCTGGGCACACTACCTGCATGCAGGTGTCCCCTGATCATGTGACTACTCTTAACATGGTCAGCTCAGTTGCATCACTGCTGATATTTTTGTATCTGCATAGATTCAGTATGCAGCACTGTCCGTGCCATGACTGAGCTATGTCAACAATCATGCATGCTTAATTCCTGTTGGCCCTCTTCACTCTAACACCACCATGCTATTTACTATAGTGTAGTAGTATTACTCTTCATGGTGAATAACCCTCATAGTATTGAAAAAATAATACTTTTTTGTAGTGAATGTTAGTGAGGATGATTATATGTTTAAACTAGAATTGCAGAGGAGAGCCATAGATATCAGACTTAGCACAAATCAATGCATTCAAAATATTAAGTTATGAGCTGTAGAGTGTTAGCAGATTATACTAAAACAACTAAACAACTGAAAAAAATAATAATAAATGGCCGAAGAGACCAGGATCCACCACTCAAACAGAATTTAATAAAACCTCTTAACGCCTTAACGCAATAGTCTTTCAATGAGAATCTGTTTGAGTGGTGGATCCTGGTCTCTTCTGTCATTTATTATTGTTAGCAGATTATAAACTGGAAGCAAAACATATTAAATATTAAGGCAAGCTAAACAGAATGGCTAGCAGAGTGTTAAAGTGACTTTGATATGATATACTAGGTGAACCTGACACTGACATTTTCATCCCACATACATCTGAAGAGATGTACGAATACAGACTATGTGGCCAGTCTATTTAATAATATCTTCCAGTAATATTATGAAATGAAATGTGTGCTTTGAATTAACTCACTCATGCTGTACTGCATGTAGGTGGGGAGCTTACAACTGAGAAAAATAATAAAAGGCTAGCTGCTTCAACAGTTTATTTTAAACTGTTGAGGAGAGCATGCTCTGTTAACACTGTCTGCACTTTTGCTCACACCACTGTGCTGGATACATCTTGTGTGCCAAAGTGAAATAACATTAAGAATGTTTTTTTTTCTGTTTAGAATAACGTTGGTCTTTTCTACAACATTTAAAGTTAATCTTTACATTAATGTGAGAACGTTCCTATATATTTCTAATATTAGATGATTTTGAATAAAATTGTCATTACTACTTACACTGTAAACAGAACTGTACACCTTACAAAATGAGACTATTTATACTGTGTTAGTTATACAAAAAGGCTGTTTTTTATATCTCAATAAATTTCTCAATAAACAAATCCTCCATGAAATGTTCTTCAGTCAAGTGAAAGCTTGTGTATGGCTGAACAAAAGTTATATGGACAGTATATGTCTAGGTTGGACATTTTCCAAAATATGAGAAATTATTTGTGAAAACATAGAGAAAATATAATTCTGGCATTTTTTTCTACAGACTATGGATATAAAGACTGAATGTTTCAGCTATTATCACTATAAAATAGCCTTTTTTCATGAATTAAATTGCTGTTAGTACCTTTTTAATTGCACATAATGTTCACAAAATATTACTCTTTTTTTTCACATAATGTTCAAGTAATGACCAGTAAATCATGGCTGCATGAGGTATGTATGTAGGCTCCTTGAGGTGTGACATTCTATAGCTACAAGTTGTAACTGAGTTTATGGATATAAAATTGGATGTAATATTTATTGTGCAATAGGGATAATTTACTGATCCTTTTTGGATTATACTGTGTACATTGTTTATAAAGGTGTTTCTTTTTGCTGTATAAACAAAAACAACATTTGCAGGTATATTGGGATTTCTGTTGGTTTAAGTGGGATTTGTAGATTAGTTAGGATTTCTGCATGTATCTTGTAGTGTTTTATTGCTACAGATAACTTTCATGACTGCAATGATGGTTGGAAAAAATAACATACTTAATCTAGCATGTCCTGCTATAATATGGTGCTGCTAAAAGGTTTAGTAATGCACATTCCTTGTTTAGGCATTCCAAAACGTCCTTGCCCATCAGCAATAGAGTTTGACCCAACAGAACTGTCCCAGTCACTGGCACAAGCAGGTAAGCATGCCTACCCTAGTGTTACTGTGCCCTTTACCATTACTGTCCACAGACGTCCTAACTCATTTTTGTAGGTTCATAGGTTCATAGGTAGATACTAGGCTATCGGCCCAAGGGCCTAAGTAAGCCTAGCCAACAAGGTTCCCTGGCTTATGCCACCCAAGAAAGTTAATTTCCTGTGCCCCAGTCAAGCAGAGCCACAGAAGTGATCCCCTGGGTGTATTTCCTATTTCCCATCCACTCATCAAGATTTTTCTTGAAGAGTGCTAATGAGGAACTTTGCTTGACACAGATGGGTAGCTTGTTCCAGAGTATAGGAAGTCTGTGGGGCAGGAATCTATCTCTCCAGTGTGTCCTGTTTATCGTGGTGACAAGGTTTAGGTCCCTAGAGCATGTAGCTCGGAGGGACTGGGATTTCTTTAGGTGTAGCATGTCCAACAGCTCTGGGTTTAACATAGCTTAATATGTTAGGCAGAGATCTCCTCGGAGTAGGCAATATGCTACAGAGTAAAGGTTCATTTTTTAAGACGGTCAGTGTAGGTCATCTGTTTGAGGCCAGTAATCCTCTTTGTAAGGTACTTCTGTGACCTTTCCAGCTGCTGCAGATGTCTTGTGAGGTACATTCCAAAAGGGGCTTTGTACTCTTTAATGGGTCTAATGAGTGCCGAGTAGAGGGGAACAATGACCTCTTTTTTCCTGGATGAGAACCCTTTTGTGATGAGGTGTGCCACATAGAAGGATTTCCTGACTACTGTGGTGATGTGATTATCAAAGGAGAGAATACTGTCCACCTGGGTTCTAAGGTCTCTTATCACACATTCGGCATTAAGTAGACTGCTGTTTATGTGATAGTTCATGGGTACAGAGTTTTTACCAAAGGTGATGACAATGCACTTTTTGGCATTGAGCTTGAGGCTATGCCTTTGACACCAGGCATCTGTCTCAGTAAGGCCATTCTGTAGGATGTCCACATCATTTGGCGACACAACTATGGCTCCTAGTTTGCAGTCATCTGTGAACTTAGCTAGCCAGAGGCCTTCTGTTTTAGCCTGTACTTCAGAGAAGTAGATACCAAACAGGAGAGGTCCCAGGACTGAACCTTGTGGTACTCCACTTGTCACTGGTTTGAAGTCAGATTTGGAGTCTGCAACTTTTACAGTGTGGGTTCTGTCAGTGAGCCAGTTGGCAACCCATCTTCTGACGGAGGGATTTACACCTAGTTTAGTGGGTTTAGCTATAATTCAAGAATGAGGGATGGCGTCGAAAGCCTTGGCGAGGTCAAGATAGGCTGTGTGAACCACCTCACCCTCATCTACGGCTTTGGTGACTGCCTCAAAGAAGTCAATCAGGTTCAGAAGGCATCATCTGCCTTTCACAAACCCGAACCGGGTGGGGTTCAGAGTTTGGAGGTTACCAATGTCTTTGTGTAGATTCTCCATAGAATCACTTGTGCAATGAAGTGAATAGCTTTATGTATTGCTTTTGGTTTAGGACTAACTTGTTATGATGACATCTAACACATTTCATGCATTTTATAGAACCTGTTGCTTCAGAAATTTCAGCATCAAAGGAAAACAACAATTCTCATACAGCACAGTAGAAAAGGACATATGGATCTTATTAGAGTTCTTGGAAGATGTCCTTGAATGGGTCAGTCAGAGCAACTTTGGACCAAGGAATGTGTTCTGTAAAATCTGCATTTGTGGCTTTATACTTCATCATGAGACTGTTCAGCTCTACATAAATGCCAGAATACAGCAAAGCATTTTCAGAACATAAAATAAAACATTGGAAGAAAGATTTGTTTGCTAAACATGCTGGCACTAAAGCATAGCAGGCTTTAGGCACCAACAAATCATGCGGTTGCTGGGGGCCCCCAGGTCCTGGAAAGCCCCCAACCACAGCAAGTTCTTATTTTGATATTTTATAACATTTGTCAAATGAACAAAAGCTAATACAACAGTCTCATGAACTTAATATACCAGATGGGTATTAATCTCCCTTAAAATTCAAAGATGTAAATGGTTTTAGTAACTGTGTTTTGTCAAGTAACAGGCTTCACAATTTCATAAAATTGTTTTACCACTGACATAGAGCCCTTGACATAGTTAATCCTCTTGATGGACATTATCAACATTAAAACTATCATTGTATCAGGCTTTAGTCACCAGCAATACCAGTGACTGCAGGGGACCCCTTAGCCATCCTTGACTGTGTTGGGGCCCCACAAAAACTGCTTCTAGTAGGGAAAAATGAGGAGAGAAAAGAAAGATTATTCATTTTCTGATTACAATCTTTATACAAAATAGGGCTGTGATATGACTGTTAAGATAAAGCTGATAATCCGTGAATGAACATGAACAAGATATGCGCTAGAGATCAGCAGCCTAGCATCACCAATCTCAGTGCTTATCTTGAATTTTAACAAGAGCTGAAGCTTTGATTTCCAGGGATAGCTTTCTCTTTTAGGGAGTTTTATAAATATGAGCAGAACACTAGATGCTATAACTCTCAACTTCTTTGCACAAGAACTCTGGGCAAAGCCAAAAAATAATATTAAAATAAATGCTCGAAATCAGGAAAATTTTTAAAAATTTTACTCTAGTTCACTTAAAAAGCTAAATAGAATAACACATTTTCCATCAACATGCACATTTTTGGATAATATGAAGTTTGAAACTCTGAGTCTGATTTTGTTCACTGTCTGTAATCTTGAATGATTTACCACTAAATCAAACTTTTTTCAAAGGACAGAGCAGAATTAGGAGGGAAAATCAGGGATGCCCAGTGAAATCAAGGACAATGACAGGTATGAATTACTTTTCAATGAGGTAAATAAAAGTGACTTAACCCTACTGTTGTTCAGTGACTGCTAAATATCAGTCACGGATCTGCTATGTCAGTATTACTGTTACATAATGTATTGCTATTTGCTGAAATCAGTGCAAATTTTGTCTGTGTGTACGTGTGTGTCTGTGTTGCATGTTGCAATGTGGGGGAATGTGTTTGCAATATTTTCTTTCACTTGCCATCACATAGACCTTACACATGATAGTTGGATATCTTTATTGACTTATTATTAATTGCCACTGTGGCAGAGAGAGAAATACTGCCATTTCACAATGCTTTACTCTGTTTGAATTATTGTCTATTGTTTTCTATGTGGAGTCTGCATGCCCTCCCTGTCTTTGTGTACATATACCCATGTGTTCTGGTTAACACTATCACCTCAAAAACAAGCATCAGGTTAAATTGAATTCCTCCAGTTTTGGTAAAGGTGCTATGTGTGTGTGTGTGTGTGTGTGTGTGTGTGTGTGTGTGTGTGTGTGTGTGTGTGTGTGTGTGTGTGTGTGTGTGTGTGTGTGTGTGTGTGTGTGTGTGCTTGTGCAAAATATCTTACATTTTTATTTGGCACATGCACATAATAACACCATACAAGTACTAAACTCTTCTGGGTAGCAGTAAAAAATGCAGTTAACAAGTAATTATATTTCAAAAGCATAAAATACATCACAGAACACTCAGACATTTAGAGCTTCTAGGAATCAAACACCCCAGAAACTGTATATGTTGATTTTGACATGGTCTTAGTGGTGGCCACTGCCCTCAATTGCACCCATTCTAAAACTAGCCCTGCTTAAAGGTGTACCAAAGCTTGTTGCAGGTTGTGTGGGATGCCTGAGATAGTGTGGGCATTACTACCTTAATTTCACAGACTCAAACCTTGGCGGTGTGTACAGGATGTTGCTATAGTCTGGGTTGGGGCTGGGGATAGTGTGGTCATTATAGCTTGTGTTTGGGCTGGGGACAGTGTGGTCATTATAGCCTGGGTTGGGGCTGGGGTCAATGTGGTCATAAAAGCCTGGGTTGGGGCTGAGGAGAATGTGGCCATTATAGCTTGTGTTTGGGCTGGGGACAGTGTGGTCATTATAGCCTGGGTTGGGGCTGGGGTCAATGTGGTCATAAAAGCCTGGGTTAGGGCTGAGGAGAATGTGGACATTATAGCTTGTGTTTGGGCTGTGGACAGTGTGCTCATTATAGCCTGGGTTGGGGCTGAGGACAGTGTGGTCATTATAGCTTGTGTTTGGGCTGGGGACAATGTGCTTATTATAGCCTGGATTGGGGCTGGGGACAGTGTGGTCATTATAGCTTGTGTTTGGGCTGGGGACAGTGTGGCCATTATACCCTGGGTTGGAGCAGGGGACAGCATCATCATTGTTTCTTTTACTATTCTCACAGACCTAGGAGGTGTACAAAGGTGATTATTACAGCTTGTGTAAGGGCAGTGTACTGTTTAGGAGCAACAAAGTGGACTACATTACTGTAATCATTATGTTTTTCACTTTCCTCACAACCACACAACAGGAACATTTACAGATGGCTGCCTTTGGAGAGTAGGGGTGAGGAGGCATGCTAGGTACATGTATGATAGCAGTCACTTGAAAAACATGACTGCATCCATCTAAACCTTTAGTTTCATCACAATCTAACACTAGATGGATGCACAGGCAGGGGCTTACTTTTTTTTTGGGGGGGGGGGTTAGATAGGCAAGCACAATTCCCAGATAGGCTTTGTGTATGCCACAACAGTTGTTTTGTTAGTTTATTGTGAGCTACTGTCTAGCCAGCTTTGAACATTAAGCATTGGGCACAACTTATGTCTTCCTTGAAATCCTTATGTTTTTAGATCAGGCTAGCCATTGGATTAAAAGGTTGGAAAAATGCTCTAAAATGCATCCCAAACATCTATAACCCCATGGCTTCTGGGGGCTCTGGTGTCAGATATTTCCTAAATGGATATTGCTGTGCTGTCTCTATCAGGAAAGGTGTCTTGAATGGATGCAAGGGAAAATAAAGTTGAACAGCAACATTGAATTTCTTCCCTTAATCTGAATTTCTGTTTAAGTCACCATTGAATGAAAAGGTTGTAGAAAAAGAAAAAAATCATTTAAAATGCACTTTAGAGTATATAGAAACATGTGGCTTTTTGAAAAAGCTGAAGAGTAAGGCAGAATGTGGGAAAAGGAAGAAAATATAATGTGCATGAAGTGGGGAAGCTTAGGATGGGGAGGAATCAGAGGGGAGCGCTGCAGGATGCATGCATGTGTGTGTGTGTGTGTGTTGGGGGAGGATGAAACATTGACACTGCTTAGGGCACCATGTCACCAAGTCTATTCCTGTACATAGAGTTGTTGTAATGTATCAAATGTATCAATGTTGCAACTAAATGCCAGTAACCAGAGTGGTACACAGGTCTGTGTTAATGTATGAGCATTGTAGTTACCGTTCAGTCAGTGCAAACTACTCCTAGCAGCATGAACTTAAAGGTTCCTTAGGAAGGGTGGCAGTGACAGGGTGATACTTAAACTGGACTAGTCCTGGGGGCGCCCAAATTGACATTTGCTGTGGTCTTCCTAAAATGTTAGCACTGGCCCTGCACTAAATTTATTAAAAAGCAGGGGGGGGGGTGCCTTTGTCCACATGGTAACGGAGTGCATTTTATCCCATGCTGCAGATGATCAAATTTTAGAATACATGAAAAAATATGTGTAGACCTTGTAGTAATAAAAGTAATGTCATGTGGTCCCAGAAGGACACCACATATAGTGAGAAATGCGCTGGCAAAAGTAACAGCAAGAAGGTGCTTCCATGTGTAAGAAATTACCATTCTCTGTCTATATGGATCAATGTACAAAGGTTCTGAAAAAAATAGTTTATTTTTGTGGGTGATTTTGATGAGATTGTTGGAAATAATGTAATAAATTTCTTGATATGCCACATGTACATCTACAACAGGGCAGAATATGTACTCACATCATGCATACATTAGAAACCTTTAACATTCCATTTGGCAATCTTATTGCTTTTTCATTTGGCAATACAACACCTGTGATAGTGAGGAACAATTCAATAATGTCTTTTTTAAAGATTGTTAACCTTAATGATGTGAACATTTGTTGCATGTCCCACTTGGCAGACTTAATATGCAAATCTACTGTTAAAGCCTTATTCCTTCTTATCAGAGAACTTATTTCAGATATTTGCAGTCATTTTTCAACAAGTGCACAAAGGCAGGAGTTGCTGAAGGCTTAATAGTGTTTATTGAAGTTAAACTGCTTAGTATCATTAAATGCTTTCTTTGTCTGTGGTTGTCCACTTAAATTTGTAAACCACATTTGCTATGTGGCAGACTTTACTGTCTTCATTTTTGGAATTCTGGAATCACACCTCAAAAAAAAAAGTTACATGAAACTTGGTTTCCTCTTAAGTATGGCTTGGAGCTCTTGTTTAATTGCAGTTCAGTGCTATTAAGTGGAAAAGAAAGCCTCTGAGACAGTATGTCGATGTAAGCATTACTACATCTGGAGGCTAGCAAACTGTTACACTCGCAAGCTGCAGTATCCTTGTATAAACCAACACATCTCTCTCTTTTTTGGGGAAAATGGAGAACATTCTTCCAGTTCATGAACTACAAATGGACAAATTGATCATTTTTTTTGTTTGTTTGTTTTTTTGGAATTTGCAATTCTGACTAATTTTTCTAAAGCTGTAAAATGTTATAAGGCAGTTTAGACCAAAATGAATTAGAAGTCACTTTAGAAAAATGCTTTATTGAAAGGTATTCCGACATTACATGATACTGGGCTCCATGTTGCAGGTCTCGGAAATCTATTGCAGATTTGGCGTGTCACCTGAGGTGTGTACTAGCCTAGTAGACAGTTATAAACTGAGACAAGAATCCTCAGCATATCAGTTTTCAAGTATATGAGTTTCTGAAAAAAATAATGACTTATTGAAATGTTGTGGAAAACTCATTGCTCCTCTAAAATAAGGAAAAACTTTCCATATTTAGAACACGTATGTAAAACTGTTATAATGGCCACATTCTAATGCTGAAGCTGAGTGTGTGTGTGTGTGTGTGTGTGTGTGTGTGTGTGTGTGTGTGTGTGTGTGTGTGTGTGTGTGTGTGTGCGTGTGTGTGTGTGTGTTTAGCACAGTAAAGAAAAAGTTAGGAAAGATTTGTGGCATTCCACGAGAATGATAACCTTCAATGAATGTATTTCCATAAATGTCAATGGACAACAACCCAATATCCAGTCATCACAGCCAAAAGATAAATTGAAAAAGCAATTCTACAGTACAATATAGAGCATTTGACACAACTGTCATAGCATGTAAACAATAGCCTAAAGTTTTGTAAAAATGATTTCACTATCTTATTCAAAATAAATTTGGAGATATAATGGTACTAGTAATTTGTATTTCAATTTGCTCATTTATTGTCTTGTTGCATTTAGTTCTGAGTTTTTAAAGTTGTTTTGGTCAGTATACAGCAAGCCATCAGCTGTCACTTGTCTCTCTTCTCAATCTTGGAAGCTAGTATTCAATCTTGACCCCCCCCCCCCCCCGACCAGGCCTAATCTGATACATGTTCCAGTTCTGTTCTGTTCTGCATTTATTTCAGATTGTGATCATTGTTTTACCAGCATATGCCTTAGCTGTGTGCAGTGCACTGCAATAGTATGCATTGTAAATTTTCCTGAATACAGTGTTTACATGTTAAAGATTTGTACTCATTGTTATTGACTGCAAGGGTGGCTGTGGTCACATTGATCACTTGGGTGTTTTGTACTGTATGGAGGTGTGCATATGTATCTCATTACAATACAGTAAAGCTAGATTGTTCTGGCACATCTGATAGCATCATCATGACTATAAATGTATATCTTATGTCTCTCCAAGTGAGAAATGTATGCATTATGCCTTTCCCTGTTAGGTGCAAATTTACACATAAGCAAATTTTGAGTGCTATGACTTGGACCCTGTGCTATGATTTTTGATGTTCTCATATTATAGTGTAAAATCACAGAATCTGAGAGGTATGCATGCAGCTATTAGTGCTTGTTATTAATTGGTCTTTTTAATTGCTTGATTGGGCAAATTATAATGAGAAATTTGGAAACAGCAGTTAATGACCTTGAAAAAATCAGAACTATTTAGTTTTAAAAACTTAACTGAAAGTTAGCCCCTATTTTGAAATATACCATTCTTGAAATAGAGTTAAATTTCACAGCCAAATAGTCTGTTGGACTAATATTGTACAATGGATTTTCCTTTCTGACAGTTTACAATTTGTTGTTTACAAGTCATTTATTTGTAGCAGACATATCATTTTAACTATCATATGGAACACAGCCATTAACATAGTGCCTACATGCACTGGCAGTGCTCAGTTCCATTGGCCACAAAACAAAAGTGTCACGGTACAGAACTCACAAACACTTTTGAAAAAAAAATATCTTCCTTTTTTAACATGCATTTTTGGTCATTTTCTCAAACTATTTATTGTGTTTTCATTGGACTAAAACCCTACTAGCTCAGCATATCTTAAAAATTCATAATGGCTTCCTGGTTGAAGTTCAAGGCCCAGTATGCAAAGGTGTGAGCAGAAATGACGTGAGCCAATTTGATGTTTTCACTGGTCTGATATTCTGAATTACAGGCATGAACAAAATGTACTGTTTGTATTATGCATGTACAAACAGTTAAACATTATATGCCTTTAACTAGAAAATTATTCAACACCGAACTTACCCTGCTTGAGCCAACTAGTAACAGCTATTTCTAAACTGGAACTAATCTCAGTAGCAATGAAACATAGTGCAATTAATTCAAAATGAACATAAATGATATGAAAATGCAGAAAGTCACATCAGTTTATTCATAAACTAAATGCATTCCTGCAACAATCATCTTATAAACTTGTTTTAGACTCTTATTTCAGCCCTTGCACATTGCTTAAGCCACAGTACTTCTCTCTTGTCGGAATTAAAATGTATTTGCAGCCCTTCTTTGGTTGCACCATTTCCATTTACACTGTATTTTATTTTAATCTTCATTTTTTTTGTTTACTGATAATATTTTATATTGCTTACTGTCCTGTGTTCCTTTTCTGCATTACCAGTCGAATGACATTGAGACACGACTCTTTTTTAGGCAAGCAATAATGCCCAACATGGTGGGTATTACAGAAAAATAGCAGAACAAATAGGAATGTTGTAAGGCCTAAGTCTACAGACAGACAAACTCCCCAGGCTTGGAAGGTCCATTATTCCCCTGGGATTCCCACTCTAGATGGTATTATTCTGCTTAAAGAATGAGCTATCTGTCAAGTTGTTTTATGTGAGATTTATTTTATAAATAAATATGTCAGACTTTCCTGGTAAACAAATGTTAAATAAAATAATATATATATATATATATATATATATATATATATATATATATTTATACCCAAAGTAAAATATTAATAAAAAATATAATTTTTTGGAGGGGGTAAGCCCCTTACATCCCCACCTCCCAGCTAATTATATATACTTAAGATTGCACAATATCAGGGTAAGCGCATATACCCCAACCCCAAGAACTGTGTGATCTCTCACAGAGGCCAAACATCTAATTAGTCGACCAAATGTGGTTGACTAAGCAAATGTCGAACAAAAAGAATTAGACCAACTGCAGTCCACCCATATAGTTGTTATTTCTTTATCAATTTTGACCATGGGAGTTATTAGGGATGTCATTTAGAAGATATTGTGTCAATTTGCAATACACATTTATAGATGTTTGTGTTTGCGCTCCAGCACTGATTCACTGTAAGTGGTATTTTTTTCTTTTCTCCGCTCTTGTGGACTATGGAGTTAGACTATATAATTAACAGTGGGGGAGTGCAGAGGGCTTGTCCTGTGCAAAAAAAGCTTTCAGGCAAATGTACATTCAGTCATTTGTACTTCTTGTTTTTCTTTGAGTCACACCCACCTTTGATGAAATGATATATATATATATATATATATATATATATATATATATATATGTGTGTGTGTGTGTGTGTGTGTGTGTGTGTGTGTGTGTGTGTGTGTGTGTGTGTGTGTGTATATA
This sequence comes from Protopterus annectens, assembly GCF_019279795.1. Classification (NCBI taxonomy): domain Eukaryota; kingdom Metazoa; phylum Chordata; order Ceratodontiformes; family Protopteridae; genus Protopterus; species Protopterus annectens. Next base: position 1,679,900,333 of record NC_056735.1, on the reverse strand, counting down.
TATATATATATATATATATATATATATATATATATATATATATATGGGTTCCATACACTAGATCGAATTTTTACTAATTCGAAATAGTGCATGGAATGCTCACTGCAGCGAAAGTGCACTTAATCAAAAGTGCACTTACGCGAAGTTCAGTACAATGAATGGGTGTTGTACTGAACTTCCGTGCACTACTCACGGACCTTAGGGTTAGGGCACGGGTCATAGTAAGGGGTATACGGGCTATCCCCTTACCATGACCCTTGCCCTAACCCTAAGGTCTGTGACGATTGCAGCACAGTGAAGGACATAGCAATGTCCTCCACTATGGTGCGATAGTCACAAACCTTAGGGTTAGGGTATGGGTTAGGGTAAGGGGATAGCTTTACTAACTATCGCCTTACCCTAACCCGTGTCTTAACCCTATGGTCCGTGACTATCGCACCATGGTGGAGGACATAGCTTGATTTTTATGTCCTCCACTGTCCTGTGGTGTTTTCGGTGAAGTGCACTTACGCAAAAGTTCACTTTCGTTAAAGTGAACTTTCGCAGAAATGAGGCTTCCTATTACAAGTTCGAAGTAGTGAACCTTCGTTCTTGTAATAGGAATCCATATATATATATAGTTCCCCTTTACAATCCCGAAATACTGAAAGCTCGAATTTCAGTATCTCGGGACCGTAAAGGCGAAAATGTAAAAACTCGAAAGAGCATAAGCACGAATTTGAATAGTTCAAATCTGCACTTATGTAGTGTAGTAATGAGACGGGAAGTGTCTGGCAGGGTTGGTTTGTGGAAGTGAAGGTAAGTGAGAGTATGTGAGTTTTATTGTAAGTTGTGCATGTGGGTTAGGGTAGGGAGGTTGTGTTTGTGTATGTGTGATGTGTGTGTGCGAGGAAGTGTGGAATGTCTGCTTGTGAGTGATGCATTTTTCAACTGTTAGTGTGATCTCGGAGTTGGTATACATAAGTGGGGGGGGGGGTGCAGCTCCCCACATGGGGGTGCAGGGGGGGCTTGCCCTGCATAGATGTAGTGTAGGATTGTGTAGTTTGTGTGTTGTGGGTTGAATGGTGTGCGTGTTGTGTGGTGTATGGTTTGTGAATGCTCAGGATTTCAGTTTTTCATGTTTGTGCGTTTCGGGATTGTGGGCTGTTCGACTTTATAGTTTCGAGATACTGAAATTCGAGCTTTCAGTATCTCGAGATTATAAAGGAGAACCATATATGTATATATATATATATATATATATATATATATATATATATATATATATATATATATATATATATATATATATATATATATATATATATATATATATATATATATATATATATATATATATATATATATATATATATATATATATATATATATATATATATATATATATATATATATATATATATATATATATATATATATATATATATATATATATATATATATATATATATATATATATAGATATATATATATAGATATATATATAGATAATATGGGTCTACTTCTTGTCTGTGTCCCTTTCTCCATAATGTTGAATAACATAATTAGAGTAACAGTAATTATACAAAGACAGTTACCGAGTGAATACCAAGTACAGTATAGAAGTATACAGGTGCAGACATATATTGAATATATACATACAATTATGTACAGTTAACAGAAAACCTACTGATAGTGGTCAAATATCACTAGTAGGGAGGTTTGAAAGAAACTTTTTGATAGCGTAGAAAAGAAGAATGGGCTATCCAGGTGCATTGCAAGTGCAGAGCCAGGAATTTGGGAGGTGTGTTTTTAGGATTCTTTTAAATTGTACTGTTGAAGTAGTAGCCACTAGTGTGTCGGGTAGGTTGCCCCACAGTTTGAAAGTATAGTTGGAAGAAAGAGATTCTCCTGCAGAGTTTTTAGCTTTAGTGACTTGTAGAAGTAGTTTGTTACTAGAGCAGAGGGATCTTAAAGTGGAGTAGGGTTGGATGATATCTTTGTGAGCAGGGATTTTTTCAGATTGATAGAGTATTTTATGTGCAAAGGGTAATTGATTAAAGTGAAGGAGCTGGGGGAGTTCAAGCCACTTCAGCTGCTTAAGTGATAAGCAGTGATGTGACTTTTATGAGGCATTAGTGGCAAACTATAACTATATTAGTGGACACTGGGTTTACTGTAAACTGCTTGGCACTATTATGTAGGTCTGAACTATTATGCTTTGAGATAGGAGGGTAGGGTTGGAGTTGGTCTGGGTGTTTGCAAGAGCTTGGATGGATTCTGTAAAGTAGTTATTCAATTGAGTTTTTGGAATTGTTAGCTGTTGATGGAGTGGGAATAGTTGTTTTACCTGGTTGTAGTATATTGTTAACTGCAGTCCAGAACTTTTGTAGATTATTTTGATGTTTAGTCTGGATATTGTGGTAGTAGTTGCATTTATCTAATTTTACTAGTTTGTTTTTTGCTTTATTTTGAAGTTCGAGGAAAGTTTGTTTGTTAATGCAGATTTGTTCCCAGGTTTTGAGCAGAGATCTGGATTCTTTGGTTAGCCAGGGTGCATAGTTTGATTTCACTCTAATATTTCTATGTGGTGCATGATAGTTCAGTATATCTAGGAAGGCAGGGTTGAAGGAGAGTATGGCATCTTCCAAGGTCAGGTGTCTGAGATGTTCGCAGTTGCAGCTTTTTAGGGCAGAGATAAACCTCTTTGGATCAAAGTGTTTTTTGTTTCTGATTAGATGGAAGTAGGTTTGATAAGTAGTTTGAAGATATATATATATGTGTGTGTGTGTGTGTGTGTGTGTGTGTGTGTGTGTGTGTGTGTGTGTGTGTGTGTGTGTGTGTGTGTGTGTGTGTGTGTGTGTGTGTGTGTGTGTGTGTGTATACCAAAGCTGAGATCATCATAACTAGGAGGAACGGGAATATTCCTGGAAATTATCATCTCTGACTTGGTATAGTCCATTTTTTTGGCCATTCAGTTTCTGTTTTTTTTTTTTCAGTATACCTTACTGTGCAAGTACCTGTGTGATGACTAGTATTTATGGATCTAGTTATTATTAAAGGACAATGGCTAAAGTTGGCATTTTTTTCTGAAATTGTGTCTGTACTATATGGCACTATCATGGCCGGTTATTACTATTATTATTATTTTTTTTTTTTGCCTTCCTTTGTCTGAAGCTGTTACATCAAACAGATATTTCTGGGTGAGCTCTGTTGCACTGTCATCTGTGATTGTTTTTTCAACACTTATAGGCTTATGGTTTACCTTACTGAGAATCCTCCATGGCTAATACCATGTTGCCTCTTGCAGGTTGTTATGCTTTGCTCAATGTGTGTTTCACTGTCTATGTTCTGTGACACAGATTGTCTACATACCACATATTCATCGTGTTTTGTAACAGGTTCTTATTGATTTCACACACTAAATGTTAAACAATATGTGGCTGAAATGAGTGCAAAATGTGCCTGCCTGACTATTTGCAAATCCCGTACAGCATACTGCTGTTCTTTACCAGGACTGAAGTGGTTAATGCTTACAGCTTATGTCATGATGCTGCATGAACCGAAGCCAAACATACGTCTGTCAAGTTCCGAAAAGGAGACCTAATAAAGTTATGATATAAAATTAGGAAACAGTTATCAAATATGTTAATGGTCAAATGTCATTATATTTTGGATTCGTAACAGTGTGTATAGAATTACTTAGCCAAGGCAGAAAACTAAAATGTGGGAAAGAAAACATGAGAACCATAGATATTGAATCTTTGACCTGTACCATAAAAGTGCTATAACTGCTTAGATTTTCTGTTTCCTGTCCTTAATTCTTAGTGTGTATAGATGCCAAGTTTGAATACAACTGTGTGGGCCATGCACAGGAAAATCAAAGGGCTTCTAAATCTGACCAATGACCTTGGTTGTAGTGTAAGAAAATACACATCTCAAAACATATACAATGTCACTGCAAACTGAGATGTGGGAGAAAAATTTGGAAGGGAATATTTGAATGAAAGCAGAAAGAACTCACAATTCAGCTGCTTCCTGCACCTCCAAGGGTCTTCACTGTGCCACAGAAAAAATAAACAGCAACTGTGTAGTTGCCATTTATTGTTCCCTTCTGCTTATTACTCCTCCCTTAGCTTCTCTTATATGCCTTTTAATGTTACAATAAGTAGCAGGCTTGCATCATCCAGACATTTAATTTCTCCTCTCCGTTGTCAGCTTTAATTAGTCTTAGTGGAATTCATTCCCCTGTGTTTGCATCCATCATTGTTGGTTTATTCCTACCTGACTATATGCGGAGGACATATGGATAGGAATTTTACTAGATCTAGGATGGCACACTTTTGTACATAGATACTTTCTGGTGTACTGAATGTTGCCTAGCAACTGGATACTGAGAAAAGCTTTTCATGAGATGCAATCTGCAGCATATTACCAACTTTTGTTCAGTCTGTCATACTGATGTCTAACCACAACATCTCTACTAAAGCTGTGATGTCACCATTATATTAACTCAAAACATGTGTACTACAGCTGTGATGTCATCATTATACTAAGTCACAACATGTGCACTAAAGCTGTGATGTCATCATTATACTAACTCACAACATGTGTACTACAGCCATGATTGTAACAGTGAAGGGATTTCGTTCATCCTTTAAAAGTGAATTATACTGCTGCCTCTCCTGGCAACAATAATCTTTCATAAGCTATAATACAGAAACATTGCTAGCATTTCCCAATGTCCAATAGCGATTCCCAAGTAGCTTGCCACTACAAAGGTCATATTGTTGTCTATACCTGTGGTGTATTTTCACATACTCACCATTTTTATTTGCAGATTATTACTATGTTTTATTGTATTGTGTCATTTCTGCCACTAGCTTGCAGAGTGGCTGAAAATAGCTCTGTCTACCTATCCAGTTAACAAAGTTAAATAAATTAATAAATGCATGCATAGATACAGCTAAGGATAGTAAATGACATCTGTAGCAAATTTCAAAAGGTAAGCATAGCTCTTTTCATTTTAGCACATTCATATCAGTGGAAAGGGCCAACAGTGCATGGGAAAATTAGTGTATATAGTGACGTTACAGGTAATTTACAGAAATTGACTCTGTTCTCATATGCAACCTGTGCATCACTGGATTCATAATGAAGATGATTGGAAGCCGTGGCAGTCATCTGATTCATTTTCTCTTAATGCTTGTGTCTTTTGGGGTGGAAGCTTCAAGCCAATGGGTACCACAGGAGAGAAAAACAGAGTGAATGGAGGTTTAGTGGGAGGACACATTCGTTTATTCTTGTCATGTGTTGTGCAGCCTAAGAAATATAATATTTCATTTTGTGTGTGTGTGTGTGTGTGTGTGTGTGTGTGTGTGTGTGTGTGTGTGTGTGTGTGTGTGTGTGTGTGTGTGTGTGTGGTTTCTGTGTGTGAGTCAGGGGGAAGATTATAACATAGTTATGTGGTATTAAGGCTATATCTGCATATTGGTGGGTAATTTACATCATTAGATCATGGGTAAGGATTTTTATTGCTGAACACATTTCTTCCACCATTACGCAGAGGTCCATTGTAAAAGAGAGTGAAATTATTTTGATGGCAAGCATTCTGTAGTCTTTCTGAAACTGCTTGGAAGAATAATCCAGTTTTGTTCTGACAGTGGTATTCTACGCACAACAGACCTTAAATGTAGGGAATATTCCTGTGAAAAGTACACTCCTAGTTCGAGTCTGTTTGTGCTTAACATGAAAGAAAAACTCAGTCTTGTCTGGGGACTAAACCCACTGAACAGAATGTAGAAGGTTCTGGGTTCAATCTCCAAACAACGGTCTGAGTTTTTCTTTCTTGCCGAGCTGTTAATACAATACAATATAAGGTTTCTGGTTTGTACTGCATTGGATGCTTGTGTATTTAAAATCACCTTCATGGTCTTTTCTTAGTTGAAAGGAAAAAATTATCTGGGGAGAACCAAGGAACCAAGGGTTTACAGACACTTTGTTGGTCTACTCTAGAAGAAGTGACAACTACATGGAATTCAGGAAATCTTGGGTTCAATCCCCAGACAATGGTCTGAGCTTTTCTTTCATGTTAAGCTGTTAATACAAAACTAGGTCCATGGTTTGTTCTGCATTTGATGCTTGTGTGTTTGAAATTATCTTCATGGTGGTTTTGTAGTTGAAAGGAAAAAATGCTCTTAGTTAAAGCAGTTGTCTGACTTTCTAGAGACTTGTTGGTGTAGTGGTGGTGACAACCACATGAAATACAGCCAGTCCTGGGTTCAACCCCCAGACAAGGGTGTAATGAGTTGACCAGACTTAATTATTCTAAGTTTGTTGCATTTCAGATAAAGTAAAAACCCTAACCTAGGAATCTCCCCTAAACAATGTGAAATCTCTAACATGGCTGACAGCATTTCTTGAACCATCACATTTTACCATAATCTGTACTGGAAAATCAGTCTCCAATAATCGGATATTCTGCCACATTTTGGAAATAATTATGAAGTCCATATTTGCTCATATTCTAGGCAGAAAAAATAAGACTGCAGCTTGTGGGTGGCTGTTTGTAGACCATTTACCCATTATTACCAAAACAATCATCTGAATTCACCAACTCCATGCATATAGTCAACTATGGATTAGACCTAAAATTCTGTTTGCTGGAGCTGGGAGCTCTGAGATATAAGAAATATGGAAAAGCTTAAATAGTGGCACAAGGTCTGCTGCTGCAATTTTTGTATGGAGTAAAGAACATGTCCTATGAGGGCTTAGAATTGCCATCTAACAGGAGCCTTATACCCCTGAGCAATCGATCATCCTGTTTGCTACCATCTGTGTGAAAACTGTTTGGCTAAATAGGTTTCCTTGATCCATTTATTTGTCTTTTCTTTTCAATGCAGTTACATTATGTTTTCCCCTTAGTGCCTGATATCCATACTGTATCCTCTTGTCTCCCCTTTTTCCTAATGAACTGAGATCATGCTCCATTAATCCCTCCTCATTCCTCATTTCCTCCATACCTCTTGTTAGCCAAGCTGCCTTCTTCTATAACCTCAGCAGAAATGGGTTTTCATCTCCTGCTAAGTCCTTCAAACTGCATGCAGTATCCCAGCTAATGCCTAATACAGAGGCAGCATCACCTTACCATCTCTGAGTACCACACTGCAGGTATATATCCTGGAGTATGGAAAACTATGCTAATTTTAAGTGTAAAGAATGTTTTTACTCATTACTATTATTTTTCATCAGAAAGCCTGAAATGTAGCTTATATAGAAACAGTCAAGGTCTTGTAATGCAAGCTGCTGAGAAAATCACTTTGAGAAATACATCTCATGCCCCCCCCACACACACACACACACACACACACACACACACACACACACACACACACACACACACACACACACACACACACACACACACACACACACACACACACACTCACTCACCATACATTGGACATCGTAATTTAATTTTTGCATTTTGTACTTTCTAAGTAAGTATTACTCTGCAAATATCAAGATCTTCCCCTTCTCACATAGCACATGTACACTTTTCTGGTCCCTTACGTGAGCAAAAAAAATAAGGTGGCCAACCATATCAAGATTCTGGTTCTCCTGATCAGAAAAGTACTTTGGACAAGAAATTGCAAGTTTTTTAAGGCTACACCTTTCAATGTGTATTTGTATAATTATCTTAATTTGCATAATGAAGGCAAATTGGTCTAGGAAAAGGGACCAGGCAAATGGTTATCCAGAATACCCTGAGTGATGGCTTCTTCAGTCATTGTACAGGGCTTTGTGCACCCATGTGATTCCTGGAAAATTTTGTTACTAGTGACGTTTCCATTGACAACTTAGTCTGAGAAGAAGGGCCAGATGAATGTTGATCCAGAATTTCTTTCATGCTTGTTCACTTAAAAAATTGGAGAAACTCACCTGGAGCATGGATACAAGGAACCACACTTAGAGCCAGGCATGAAGGTGATGCTCGGAGGTGAGAGCTTTATGGCTAAGCATTCCATGCAGCATGGCCAGACTCACCTTGAAGCAGCTGCATGGAGATGCCACAAGGCCAAGGCTGGGCTTAGCTTGGCCAGACTTGCCTTGAAACAGCTGCATGGAAATGCCACAAGGCCAAGGCTGGAGGTCAGGCTCAATTACAATCAGGTGGCAGGCAAGAATGGGACAAATTAAGATCAACTAGACTCTAGCAATGGAAACTGTCTCTTGAGATGTGGAATGCCACCTTGATGATGGTAATGAATCCAGGCCTTGTACAGGAGGATGAAAGTTAACAAATAGATTTAGTTGTTTTTTTCTTCAATACTTGCAATTATTTCTGGAACCGGAATCCTCAAGCTGGAATCATCTCTCAGCTCCTCTGGAGCTGACATTCAGGAGTGGTCCCAGATAGTTGTCAGGATACTCATAACCTCCCAGATAGGTGCCTTCAAATACAATTTGTGCCTGTAAATGAAAGCATAATGTCGACAGGACAATGAATTCCAGAAAAAAAAGTATATATGCTGTTTGTGCATTTGTGCCTAACAGCTGTTCAGATTATTTGACCTTCTTAGAAATGATGTGCTTGATTCAAAACAAGATTTCACCTATGGAGCCTGTAATCCTTCAAAGAAATGTCATGTCACATTTGTGGAATGATGGAGGTGCCTGGAGTGCTGTTACTGAGATGATCAACTTTTCTGGTCCAAACTATTGTAGATATTTGTGCTAATCATACAGAGTCCATAGCAAACAATGTGTTTGAAGCAAGCATGCTCTTAATTATAACTGATATCAAAGAATATCAGGCCAAAGGTCAATGATCATCTTTTTTTTTGGGGGGGGGGCCCACACTGGGTCTGCTATTTCTAAGTCCCCCATTCTTCCTCCGAAATTAGCTGTTGTTGGTCATGAAGATTAAGGGCATCCTGGGGGCCTCAGATATCAACATTCTGGCTTGGGTTTTTCTGTCATGCCCTACCTTCCATTCCCACCCTCCCTGGTGATGAGTGGTAACATCAGTAGGTGGGCATCCAGAGGAGGATGTTCCTGAGTATCATCCAACCTCCATAGCAGCTCAGCCATATCCACCTACCCAGAACCAGGACCACACCTCTCAAAGCACAACCTCCCCAGTCTTTATGAGGGATTGTCACAAGAGATGCCCCCTTCCATACTCAGGCCCCCATAATGGTGATGCCCATCCCTCACTCCCTGCTGCTCTGTCAGTCACCTAAGCCATTAACTGAACCTGGCTCGGCTGGACAGTAGTCAGAGCATTATTCCTCTTCACCACCTGAATGACTAGTGATCAGCTTCTTTGTCTTATCATTAGACCAAAGGCCATACAATCTGTAGACTCAGGTAATAAGAGGAGCTACACTGTCAACCAATCATAACTATGAGGAGAATTGAACCAGATGGCTGGGCAGCAGTTGGACAGACCCAAAAAATGCTAAACATGTATTGACAGTGCCCTGGTGGTGACTAGTCATACTTTTGGGGGATGAGTATAGTTTCTACCTCCAGAGGAATTTCTCCACTGTATCTGGGGATGCTGTAGACATGGAATCTGAATGGATCATATTGAAGACCACAGCAGTTGAGGTGGCATATAACTGTGGCCAAAATGTGATTAGTGCTTCCAAAATGTGACCAGTGCTTATCATGGCAGTAAATCCAGGACCTGCTGGTTGACACCAGTTGTGAAGGACTCCATCTGGGTAAAGAAAGTAGAAATGAGCTGCAGTGCAATGCTAGGAAGGTATCTCCTGAGTTGACTGGTATTTGCTAACAAGCCAGGAAGCAGCAGTTGTGATAGTCACTAACTGACGCCCAAAGTCTGAGAGGAGTTTGGAATGTCCAGAGAGAAAACTTTCGGATGGCCTCATACAGGTTTTGAAAAAACACCTCATAACTCACTGAGCAGAAGTGAGATACTAGCCAGCTTCTTATAAGTAATGCTAGTGAAATTCTGATGTCCATCTGGGACATTGCTGAGAAGTGGAAGGAGCATTTTTTGGCACTCCTGAAACCAAATAGCATGCCTTCTCTGAGGAAGCAGTGTCAGAAGAAGCTGAGTTTCATCAGTGTCAAAAGATGAGGTAACTGCAGTGGTTAAATAACTCAACTGTGTCAAGGCTGCATCAATGCAAGTGATCTATACAAAAATGCTGAATGTACCAGATGTGCTTGCATGCTGAGGTTAACACTCTTTTTCAGTGTTGTGCTGAAGGCTGGAACAGTTCCTCTAGACTGGTAAACTGGAGCATCTGTGCTCATTTTCAAAAACAAGATAGATGGCTGTGTCACATTTATACAGGGAACACACTCATCAACCTCCCTAGAAAAGCACCTTCCACGATGCTGAAAAGGAGAGCTCATCCAATAGCCAGACCTCTGATACAGGACAATGCACATTTCATCTTGTTCTTGGTACAGTGTTGTTGTACAGATGCCGCAGAGGTTATGGGAGTTTGTTTGCCATTGCCACCTACATGTGTCTGTGGACTTGGAGAAGGTATGCATATCTATACCCTGCTATGTCTTGTGGAAAGTCCTAAAACATTACGGGATTCTAGGCCACTCCTTGGTGCCACTAAGGCTCTGTATCTAAGGAATGACAATTCTGTCTGTCTGTATTCTTCTTAATAAGTTAAAACTGCCCAGTGTGGGAGTAGGATTGCACTCATGCTATGCCTTTTCTTATTGCCTGTTTGTGATTTTCATGAACAGGATATCAAGGATGTGAGGGTTGCATCTTTATTGTTTGCAGACATTGTTGTCTTCCTCACTTCAAATAACTCTGGTCTCCAGCATGTAATGGAGTCTTTCTCTGCTATGTCTAAAGTAGTATGGAGGTGAGGAGGAAAGCTACCTTGAGAGAGGGAGTTTAATTGTCTTACAGTCTCATTCACAAGTAAAGGTAGAGAGGAATGGAAGACTGCCCACCTGATGTGTGTAGTAACAGCAGCATTGCAGGCATTATACCAGCCTGTGATGTAAAAATAGAATGTTTGTACCAAACAACGAACTGATGGAATAAGCCCAAGGAGAACCAATAAGTGCACTCACACCTCTCCTTCCACAGAACCATGTCCAATCCAGAGATTTGCCAAAAAAAACTAATAATAATTCCACCCAGAGATGTTTGATTGATTCCACCACAAAAAGATGTAAAATTAGATGTTTTATTGAACGCTGCTGAATACAACCCACTTCAGCGTACATTTAAAAGTCCAACGACAAGCAGTAGTGAAGTGTTAAGACAACTGCCAGCAAATAAAACACAAAGCAGACTGGAAATTGCTAACGGTTGACAAAAAAGCACAAAGGTGGACTGAATATTACTTGACGGTTAAGCGCTTTCACCCGTATCCAACAGGCTTCTTCAGAACACTTTCCTCATCAACACTTCCGCTTTATATAACTTTTTAGGTGCCAATTTTCAAAAACAAAGTTACACAAAAATCGCCACTTAAAGCAACAAGCCCAAATAACTCATACCATTTGCTCCTGTTGTTCTACATCAACATATTCATTTCTATACACATATAATCGTGTGAATGCTATCCTACCCTAAAACAACACATGACACTATTCTAAACTAAAAAATCTATAAAATTCTATAATAATATGTTATGCAAATATATGTATAACTATAAAACATTGTATCACAAATGTATCTGCTTTTTGTACTGAATGTGTTACATACACTACTAATAACACATCACTTCCACTATGACACTAACTATACTAATCTACTCATATAACTATAGTATAAAAAATAATAAATAATGTTGATAATGCATTACTTCAAAATAATATACTAGAAAATAGATAAGAGTATGCACTATACAAATGTAAGCCATTTCAGTGTCTACTCAAAATCATAAAATAAAATAAAATAAGATTAAATAAAATTCTCCATTGCTTAAACAATTATAAAATGTTAAGTGTGTAGTATGTGTAATATCACCCTGATAAAAATTACATCATGGTAGTATTTCAAGAATTTATTTCAAGAATAGCCTTCATGGAAATACTATCAAGACCAGGGTATGTTGTGGCAGGATTCCGGCGTGTAGCTCGCAAGACATTTCCCTGCGAGCTACATCGCCGAAACCAAACAGCTGCATCAGCACTTTGCCATAGTGCAAATTGGCTGAAAAGCATAGCCACTGCAGCTGTAATCTAATCTAATCTTCTTAGGAATGCGTTACACATCCCGTACGGCTGTAGCTGCCCATTCATAGATTACAGCTGCAGTGGCTATGCTTTTCAGCCAATTTGCACTATGGCAAAGTGCTGATGCAGCCGTTTGGTTTCAGCGATGTAGCTCGCAGGGAAATGTCTTGCGAGCTACACGCCGGAATCCGTTGTGGCATCTGTATATAACTGCCACCATGCCTCCCAATAATTCAATACTTTTTTATAGTCCATACCCCTGGGATCATTTTAATAGAATCCAACAAGGCAAATTTAAAATCATGTTTTTGACCACAATATTCAATATGTCTATAAAGTGCACTTTTTTGGTCCCTTTTCTTTATATTATAAATATGCTCATAGATACGTTTATTGAAACTTCTCTCAGTTTTTCCCACATAATAACTTGGGCATTCCTGACATATAGCAATATACACAACCATCCTAGTGTTACAGTTCCCCTTTACTAACCTCAGTCTTGTTCTAAGAATGTTATTTAACATTATCTCATTTTTTCAAATATGTAGCGACATTGTTTACATGACCCACATTTAGTGGTATGTTTCAAACTTTCCATCCTATTAGTGTTCTTATTTCCTATTTCTAGATGTTTCTTAATATTAGCTCCCATTTTATAGACTATTCCAGGTTTAACTCCTATTGATTCCCTAAGAACTCCATCATTATTGATTAGATACCAATAATTCTTTAGGATATTGGTCACCCCATCTGACATTGGACTATATAACATTATGTACGATCTTTGATGTTGTACATTAACCTTCTTTGTTATCTGTGATCTACCCACAGTACTAAGTACTGAACTTTCTTCACTACCTAAACCTAACAAAGGTTTATATGTTGTTCCCCATAAACCTATAACATATTTATCCACATTGTCCAATATGTCCCTGGGGTAGCCTCTTTCTAAAAACATAGTATGTATATTGCCTATCTCTTCTAACAGTGTTTCATACCTTGATGTCATCCTAAGGGCCCTAATGCATTGGCCCTTATAAATGTTTTGCTTTAACCTCTTAGGATGGTAACTTTTGTAAGACAAGTGATCATTAGAAAAGGTTTCTTTTCTAAAAATTCTTGAATGTAATGTGTCCCCATGTTTATATACCAAGGTGTCCAAGTATGCTAAGCCTTCCTTATTATATGAGTAAGTGAATTTTAGAAAATCACTACTCGTATTTAGATGTTGAATAAATTCTAGCAGTTTGTTCTCATCAGAGTTCCATAAAATATATATATCGTCCAAAAATCTAACATAATGGACAATATAAGAATAACTACTACTAGGAAAAAGCACCTGTTCTTCCCAATCTAACATGACCAGGTTTGCAAAAATGGGAGCACATGCTGCTCCCATTGCTACTCCCCTGGTTTGTCTGAAATATTCTCCTTCATAGAAAATGAAATTGTTGTCAAGCACTATATCCATCATTTCCATGATTAAACTTACTTCTTCCCATTCTATGTCTGCGTATTTCATAATACTATTACAAAAAGCCTCATGACCCTCCTTTTTTGGTATGCTTGAAAAAAGGTCAATTACGTCAATAGTAACAAACAAAAAAACATCCATCCATATATTTGTGGGATAATTTCTCAAGAATTCCCATGAATCCTTAGCTAAATGAGTTATATTGTTATATATATGCTTCAATTTAGTATAATTGTATCTACCCATAGTAAAGGTTTTTGAATTACTCCCAGAAATTATAGGCCTGAATGGTGGATCTAAAATATTCTTATGGATCTTCGGAATCCCTACTATAGTGGCCAACCTAGGGAATTTTACTGACAAAAATTTGTATATGTCTTTATCAATTCTCCCATCAATATAGAATTCTTCAATATAACTATCTATTCTCTGGTAAGCAATGTTTATCTCATTCAGAGAAATAGTTTCATAATTCCCAGATCCATACAGGATATTGTGTATCCTGTTAATATATTCAAAATTATCATATAACACCACTCCTCCGCCTTTGTCTGGTTTCATAACCCTTACTTTTTGGTTAATTTGTAGTTCTCTTAATAACATATTTTCCTCTTTTGTAATATTGCTTGTACAATGCTTCAATTTATAATCTCCATATAATTTATAAATTTCTCTTGTTACAATTTTCTCATATATTTCAACTGTAGGGTGATACACTGGGACAAATGAACTTGGCACTTTCAATTCAGAAGGCACATTGTATTCTTTCCTATCATCCTTTTTATCTGTTGTTTGGCCAGCCTTATCAAACATGATTGATAAATTCAATTTCCTAGTGAATTTCTTCAACTCTATAAGACAATCCACTATATTGAATCTAAGTGTTGGAATAAATTTCATCCCCTTTGATAGTAATGAAAAATATGTCTGATTAATCTCAACATTAGCATAATTATATATGTTGAAACCATTCCATGTTTTGACCAGCTCATTGATCTTATATGCTTCACTTCCTAACCTAGGACTAGATGAGTCACTGTCCTTTTCTATCACTATCTGTTGTTTTCCCAATTCTTCTGTTTGTACTTCTTTCCTTGATAGTACCCTCTTCCTTGGTTCCAATATGGTTCTCCCTGACTTATCTGTTCCCTCCGAAAATTTGTGTTGTAAAATCTTTGTCTATTCTGACTACCATAAGAAACAAGGCATGTGCTATTGATATAGATCAGGTTTTTAATACAACAGAGCCTCTAAATAGCAGCAAGAACAACGGCTCCAGTTTCACATTATGCTAATGTTGAGATTAATCAGACGTATTTTTCATTACTATCAAAGGGGATGAAATTTATTCCAACACCTAGATTCAATATAGTGAATTATCTTATAGAGTTGAAGAAATTCACTAGGAAATTGAATTTATCAATCATGTTTGATAAGGCTGGCCAAACAATAGATAAAAAGGATGATAGGAAAGAATACAATGTGCCTTCTCAATTGAAAGTGCCAAGTTCATTTGTCCCAGTGTATCACCCTACAGTTGAAATATATGAGAATATTGTAACAAGAGAAATTTATAAATTATATGTAGATTATAAAAGGAAGCATTGTACAAGCAATATTACACAAGAGGAAAAGATGTTATTAAGAGAACTACAAATTAACCAAAAAGTAAGGGTTATGAAACCAAACAAAGGCGGATGAGTGGTGTTATATGATCATTTTGAATATATTAACAGGATACACAATATCCTGTATGGATCTGGGAATTATGAAACTATTTCTCTGAATGAGATAAACATTGCTTACCAGAGAATAGATATAGTTATATTGAAGAATTCTACATTGATGGGAGAATTGATAAAGGTATATACACATTTTTGTCAGTACAATTCCCTAGGTTGGCCACTATAGTAGGGATTCCGAAGATCCATAAGAATATTTTAGATCCACCATTCAGGCCTATAATTTTTGGGAGTAATTCAAAAACCTTTACTATGGGTAGATACATTGATACTAAATTGAAGCATATATATAACAATATAACTCATTTAGCTAAGGATTCATGGGAATTCTTGAGAAATTATCCCACAAATATATGGATGGATGTTTTTTTTGTTTGTTACTATTGACGTAATTGACCTTTTTTCAAGCATACCAAAAAAGGAGGGTCTTGAGGCTTTTTGTAATAGTATTATGAAATATGCAGATATAGAATGGGAAGAAGTAAGTTTAATCATGGAAATGATGGATATAGTGCTTGACAACAATTTAATTTTCTATGAAGGAGAATATTTCAGACAGACCAGGGGAGTAGCAATGGGAGCAGCATGTGCTCCCATTTTTGCAAACCTGGTCATGTTAGATTGGGAAGAACAGGTGCTTTTTCCTAGTAGTTATTATTCTTATATTGTCCATTATGTTAGATTTTTGGACGATATATATATTTTATGGAACTCTGATGAGAACAAACTGCTAGAATTTATTCAACATCTAAGTACGAGTAGTGATTTTTTAAAATTCACTTACTCATATAATAAGGAAGGCTTGGCATACTTGGACACCTTGGTATATAAACATGGGGACACATTACATTCAAGAATTTTTAGAAAAGAAACCTTTTCTAATGATTACTTGTCTTACGAAAGTTACCATCCTAAGAGGTTAAAGCATAACATTTATAAGGGCCAATGCATTAGGGCCCTTAGGATGACATCAAGGTATGAAACATTGTTAGAAGAGATAGGCAATAAACATACTATGTTTTCAGAAAGAGGTCACCCCAGGGACATGTTGGACAATGTGGATAAATATGTTATAGGTTTATGGGGAACAACATATAAACCTTTGTTAGGTTTAGGTAGTGAAGAAAGTTCAGTACTTAGTACTGTGGGTAGATCACAGATAACAAAGAAGGTTAATGTACAACATCAAAGATCGTACCTAATGTTATATAGTCCAATGTCAGATGGGGTGACCAATATCCTAAAAAATTATTGGTATCTAATCAATCAATAATGATGGAGTTCTTAGGGAATCAATAGGAGTTAAACCTGGAATAGTCTATAAAATGGGAGCTAATATTAAGAAACATCTAGAAATAGGAAATAAGAACACTAATAGGATGGAAAGTTTGAAACATACCACTAAATGTGGGTCATGTAAGCAATGTTGCTACATATTTGAAAAAAATGAGATAGTGTTAAATAACATTCTTAGAACAAGATTGAGGTTAGTAAAGGGGAACTGTAACACTAGGATGGTTGTGTATATTGCTATATGTCAGGAATGCCCAAGTTATTATGTGGGAAAAACTGAGAGAAGTTTCAATAAACGTATCTATGAGCATATTTATAATATAAAGAAAAGGGACCAAAAAAGTGCACTTTATAGACATATTGAATATTGTGGTCAAAAACATGATTTTAAATTTGCCTTGTTGGATTCTATTATAAATGATCCCAGGGGTATGGACTATAAAAAGTATTGAATTATCGGGAGGCATGGTGGCAGTTATATACAGATGCCACAACATACCCTGGTCTTAATGAGAGTATTTCCATGAAGGCTATTCTTGAAATAAATTCTTGAAATACTACCATGATGTAATTTTTATAAGGGTGATATTACACATACTACACACTTAACATTTTATAACTGTTTAAGCAATGGAGAATTTTATTTAATCTTATTTTATTTTATTTTATGATTTTGAGTAGACACTGAAATGGCTTACATTTGTATAGTGCGTACTCTACCTATATTATAGTGTATTATTTTGAAGTAATGCATTATCAACATTATTTATTATTTTTTATACTATAGTTATATGGGTAGATTAGTATAGTTAGTGTCATAGTGGAAGTGATGTGTTATTAGTAGTGTATGTAACACATTCAGTACAAAAAGCAGATATATTTGTGATACAATGTTTTATAGTTATACATATATTTGTATAACATATTTATTATAGATTTTTATAGATTTTTTAGTTTAGAATAGTGCCATGTGTTGTTTTTAGGTAGGATAGCATTCACACGATTATATGTGTATAGAAATGAATATGTTGATGTAGAACAACAGGAGCAAATGGTATGAGTTATTTGGGCTTGTTGCTTTAAGTGGCGATTTTTGTGTAACTTTGTTTTTGAAAATTAGCGCCTAAAAAGTTATATAAAGCGGAAGTGTTGATGAGGACAGTGTTCTGAAGAAGTCTGTTGGATACGGGTGAAAGCGCTTAACCGTCAAGTAATATTCAGTCTGCCTTTGTGCTTTTTTGTCAACCGTTAGCAATTTCCAGTCTGCTTTGTGTTTTATTTGCTGGCAGTTGTCTTAACACTTCACTACTGTTTGTCATTGGACTTTTAAATGTACGCTGAAGTGGGTTGTATTCAGCAGTGTTTTTAGTCAATAAAACATCTAATTTTACATCTTTTTGTGGTGGAATCAATCGAACATCTCTGGGCGGAATTATTATTAGTTTTTTTTGGCAAATCTCTGGATTGGACATGGTTCTGTGGAAGGAGAGGTGTGAGTGCACTTATTGGTTCTCCTTGGGCTTATTCCATCAGACTGTGATGTAGACTTAGAAATTAGTTACAAGATGAAGGTCTAATTTACCAGTCAGTCTATAACCCTGTTATCATCATGTTCCTGAAGTCTGAGTAGTGAATGAAAGGATGACCCAGGATATGCTGGAGGCGATTATATCTCAGCTTGCCCGAGAATGAGATGAGTGGGAGGTTGTTGTGGGGGATAGGAAAATCTGGTCTACCCTGCTCATCTTGTTAAAATTATGACCTTCAACAGGACAACTGGTTGAGAAACACAAAGAGTGGTAGGCTGTAAGAAGCCATTAAATAGATAATATTGCGATGAAGGCTAAACCTTCTTTTTGGGGAATGTGAGGCTAGCAATTTAGCTGTGTGAACACTGGCTCAAGGTGATGGCCACTGCTGATGTGTCACTCCTGCCTCTTGTACAAAATGGGAAAAGGGGATTTAATGGCAATACCAAGGGATAAGCAATCTTGTTTTCAGACAGCAAATCATAGCACAGTGGTCAAGGTTCCATTTTCAGTACAATCCAGATTAGAAGTGTCTATATGTATAATAAAAGTATATAGCACAAAAATGAACATGGTAAACATCCCAAAACAAAGTATAAACACATATTAACAATGAAACTTTAAAATTAAGTAACATTATCTGCAAGTAAAATATTTGCAAAAAGATACAGAATTGGATGCATGCTAGTAAAAACAAATAAATGGATATCAGATATAAATATACAATAATTTAGATGACTTGCATAAACTGAGGTGGTATGAGGATACCCATAGCATAAAAGAATTCATAGTGATATATTGTACTCTCATAGGTTCATAGTTAAGCACTAGGTTAGTTGCCCTTGTGGGTCATTTTAAGCTTAGCCAACATCCCTCAAAGGTGAGAACCAAACTCTGTACCCTGTGTTTGTGAGCTGAACACTATAACCATTCCACCAATTCCTCCCCCTCTCTCAATAGAGAATGGGTCATCAGATGAGACAATTAAGCAAAAGTATTGCTTGACTGTGGAGTAGGTCAGATAGCTGACCAAATTAAGTTATACTGTAACTGTATTTCTAGTTACTTTGTAAGGGAGGTTCTTAACAAGATCTTAAGTAAGATTCCTTTGTAATTGCTTTCTGTGTTGGTAGGAAGCTTGTTCCATATTTTGCCAATGTAAACTGAAAATGTGGAATCCCCCTCCTTGTTTAACGTGCATAGAATACCAATACGATGAACTGTTGAAACTCTGAAGAAGTAGTGGGATGCTTTCCATACATCAGTGTCATCTAAGAAGGCTAAAAAAAAAATCACAAGCAAATATATGTCCAAAGGAATTGTACTGTACAATTCCCAAGAAGTATTTTTTTTCTGAGCTACAAAACCTTGATAGTTACATAGACTAATACCTATATTGCTGTAACTTGAAGGACAGCGGCTTCGATATACAGTGAAAAGAAATAACATTTAAACCAGGGGGGGGTTCTGTGCATTCAATCATAATTGCCACATTGTTTCTTTTATTTCAGGTTTGCTTTCCCAGTCACCTTCTCTGGGATCTTTAGGTATCTTTTCTAGAATAAATGTATTTGATATTTTTGGACAACGTATCTATCCATTGGAAGGAGTCTGTTGATAATGTGGAGGATTTTATAAAATATCTTTTAACTACCTACTAAGTTCTTGAAGTTTACTTACCAGTTTTATTCTAATGAGTTGAACTACCTGTTTGTGCAATTAAATGAAGGTGATAAACAATTTAGGTTTAATATCTTCAGGAAACCAACCTTTTCCAACTCGTATTTACATTTTAAGAAGTGGCATCCATTTACTCGGAAAAAAAGATTTGGCAAAAGGACAATTGGTAAAGCTGGACTGGATAATTTCTGAAGAAGTCATTTTTTTTTCTGAAAGAAAGAAACAAATTAATCTCTCTGTTTAGGGAGCATGGCTATCTTAGCCAACTAGTGTTTGTTTTCTATCGGTGAAGAGGTAACCATAAGTGAAGGGACAAATTCAGACGCACTTACTACTGTCCAAACATTGCCCATATGGATGGTTAAAAGAGAATACAGGCAATGGTACTGGAATATAATTCCATGGCTAAGATGGTTAAAATTATTATTCAAAACAAGAGAAAAATGTTTATGATAGAAAATGTCATGCTAAATACTGTGGGCTTTAAACCTATTTGCATGCATAAAAGAGGACAGAACTTGGAAAATAAGTTTAGAGTATAAGATTAATACTAAGATAAATGACAATAGGACGGGAACTAGGAAGTACGGATCTCATATAAATATATATTGGAATATGGGTATTAGTTTATGTAGCTGTCAAAGTTTTTAACCTCAGAAGTATGTACTTCTTAGGAATTGTACAGTACAATTCATTTGGACATCATTTTACTGCTGATTTTTATTTAAGTTTTTTTTTGGCATCTTATTAAAATGAACTTACTAAAATTATTTTATTAACGCACTTGTATAGATATTTACATTGCAGCCTAGAAGTGATTTTAGATACATACACATTTACATTGACTATTTAATTAATTATTAATAAAGTAGAGAGGTGTGATGTGATTTTTGTTTACATTTAAACAAGAAATTCTATCTGTTTATGTAGTTCTTATTAATTCCTGTTCAATTTAAAGGATGAAAGCTCTCAACACTGAATAAACATGTTCTTTGTTTGGTTACTTGGACTGAACTATTATTTTGCAACTGGCAGTGGTCCAACACTGTACTGGAGTGCATTTGTTTGGTTTTGCAATAGTTAGATAAGTTTACTAATTGTGTAGGTGAGTAAAGGTGTTAAAATAATACAGCACTGCCTATATGCTTTCTTGAACTGGGACAGATCATTTCTATTCCTTGTCTTGTGCCACAAAAGACATTATGTAACTCAGAATATCTCCAGTTTTTCTGGAAACTTTTGAAGCATCTGGTTGGTGAAGTAATACTAATCGTAGTGGGAAGGGTAATGTAACCTTGGCAACTTAGATCTGTTAAGGCTGTATCTATGTAAGATTTGGGGTAAATGTGAGCTTAAATATCTTATTCATTAAGACTTCAATGTCCACTATATGTTGCTATTTTTGTGTGTGAAGGAAAGACTGTGTAGTTGCCAGTCTTCAGTGCAGTGACTTGGGCTGTGGTAACGGTTGTGCAACAGTTTGCCTAGTGTACACTATTAGTTGTCAGTTTACTCTGTACAAAGCCAAATGTTTTGATGCAGGCATTAAAAGTCGGACAAGTTACCGCAGATAATCAAGGTTCTGAACTGCTAGTGACCGTTATCCTGTAGTACTAAGTCTGATTTCCTCAGTTGCCATCTGCATACTATGTAACTGAATAAGTTATGTAACCAGGCAGTGCTCCCAGATCAACACTGGAAACCAGGTGTGCAGCTGACATGGAGCAAATGGGGCAGATGCCAGTCAGTCTTCAGTTGCATTTGTAATCTGAAATGAAGCACTTTAGGCCTCTGTATATGGCATATACTGAAGCAAGTACAGTTTAAAACAATAGAATAAAAGAAGAGCTTTTTTTGTATTTACAGTCTAAACTGAATTGGCTTGAGAGTGGTGAAATTGTCATCATTTGCAATCTGGTATACATAGTATATTACTTTATTTTTTCTCACAGACAGTGTATAATTAGGTCCAAGTCAGATTGTAATGTATTGGTCTGAGTATTAGAATTATGTGAGCCATGTGAGAGGGTACATTCATTAGCATAACTTTCACAGTGTTCTAAATTGTCCATGTTCATGAACTATGTAGCTAGAACAGAGCACATCAAAATACACTCAGCATAACTGGAGGGGACTCTGAGTGGCAGTTTCTAGTTAGCTATATCAGTGAACTTATTTGAATAACTTGTGATCCACAGTAAAACTTCAGGGCTGGAACCATCTTGACACCCTGACAGAAGTGACTGAGTGACACAGTGTAACTTACCAGCCTTAGTCCCATATCCAGGCCTGAATCCATGCTGCAGTTTTTGAAGTACTGTTTTGATATAGGTAACTATTGAGTTTTGAAAGATAGCATAGCCTTTAATACCCTCTTAATTATGAAACATGATGCTCAGTGCAAAGAAACCAGTACACAAGGCATTTCTTAATATCCCGGAAAATAAAAGACTGAAAAAATTAAACAGGTGAGCTGGAACACCTTGTTTCATAAGAGACACATTTTCATTTCCTGGAGATAGACTACTGTAAATGACACTGGGAAGGTGCAGGAGTGCAGTGGACCACCTTAGGTCAGTCTAGAGATCAGCAAAGTAGATGCCAAAATGGAGAGGTCTGGTGCTGAGCCTTGGGGCACACCACTATCTGGTGGGGCACCTGACATCTAAACTATTTGCAGCCATTTGGCTATCCAACTCACCACATATGGACCTATTATGGACCTATTTTAAGGCACTTTGCTTATTTATTAAGTCAACATAGAGTATAGTGTCAAAATATTTGGAGAAATCAAAATGACCTGTGTGAACAGAATGTCCACTGTCAACAGTCTGTGTGACCTTCACAAAAAAGTTAACTCAATTGCGTGGGCATGGATTTTGACAAAGTCAGACTGATGTGGGTCTAACCTGATAAGGTTTTAGGTTCATAGGTTCATAGATTAGTACTAAGCTAACTGCCCTTGCGAACCATTTTAAGCTTAGCCAATTATTCCTTGTGAGACTCAAACCCTGCACCTTGTGTTTGCAAGGCAAACACCTTAACCATTAGGCCACCCTCCCAACCCCCATTAGGCCACCCTCCCAACCCCCAAACAAACATCATGCCACTGTTTTCAGAGGTTCATAGATTAGTACTAAGCTAACTGCCCTTGCGAGTCATTTTAAGCCTAGTCAATTATCCCTTGTGAGACTCAAACTCTGTACCTTGTGTTTGCAAGGCAAACACCTTAACCATTAGGCCACCCTCCCCTTAACCATTAGGCCACCCTCCCTTTATTTTGATATTATAGTTTATGAGGTCAAATATGATGCATTCAATGGCTTTGCAAACTACCTAAGTAAAGTTAATGGATCTATAGTTATATCAGTGGCAAGAATGTCCTTGTGTAGAGGCATCAGCAATGCAGTTCCCAGTACTTCAGGGATGAATCCTGTAGCTAATCTCAGGTTAAACAATTTAAGGACAGTTTCCACAATGGCATGTTTGGCAGTATGTATTAGGCATCCAGGTAAGGTATCAGACCCCCATGGAAGTAGTCATCTTGGGTTT